>NC_053489.1:614699663-614874663 GCF_905171775.1 Rana temporaria
CAGGAAAGACCACTTCCAATAGTGTAAATCTGGTATAAATTTTACTTTAAACTGGTTAAAAACACTTACATGGGCACGGTACATAGAAAAGCATGTAAAACTGCAATTCCCAGAATCCTTGGGGGTATATGCGCACTTACGATGCGGCTTCTGGCTCCCTCCCAATATGTTTCGGCATCAGGGGCCCGTCCCATGGTGGTCTATGCTAATGGATTAAACAGGAGTGTGTTGACTTATTTTATGAGGGTCACAATCTCTCTGGTAAGCCTCAGAGCAGTTGGGGGAGCATGAGTGGTGGTTTGTTTTGCACCTTCTGGATTTACAAAGGAACATCACACACATATTATTGAATTCATTGGTGGAAGTTTTTCTCAGATGATATTGTGGACTATTCTAGAATAGTTTACATGTATTTTCTCACTTGTTCAAGCAATGCACCTTTTTGTATTAGAATTGTTTTTATATATAGTGTATCCTAAATGGTGTGCTGGCAGCTTATTTTTGGTACCTTTAGCGCAGCGATTCCCCTTTTTGTTTTGCATTAAAGCGGAGTTCCACCTAAAAATGGAACTTTCGCTTAATCCACTCTTTCCCCCCTTACATGCCACATTTGGCATGTCATTTTTTTGGGAGGGGAGTGGGGGGGGGGGTCAGGAGGAGTGGGACTTCCTGTTCCACTTCCTCCTTCCGCCGCGGGCCTGATAAGGCGAATAGCTTAATCGCCTTATTGCAGCCCCTCCCTGTAGGCGAGCACCTGTCTAATCGGACGGCGCCGCACCGCTCGCACATGCGCAGTGCCGCTCACGCATGTGCAGTGGGTGCCCGGCCGTGAAGCCGAAAGCTGTCACTGCCGGGTGCCCACACTAGGAATGAAGATGCCGGCCCGGGGCGAGGAGCGGAGCCCCGGCCGGCGCGTCGTTGGAACCGTGGAGCAGGTAAGTGTCTGTTTATTAAAAGCCAGCAGCTACACTTTTTGTAGCTGCTGACTTTTAATAAACTTAAAAAAAGGCTGGAACACCCCTTTAAGTATGTGTAGTTGCTGGTGTCCTTTTTTTTTTTTTTTGAATGGCACCTGAAGCTGAGCCTGTGGAAATTTGCAGTTTGTTCCCTGATTCCAGCCCCGCCCTCCTTCACACTCATTGGTGCGTGAGGTTTCCATGTGACAAGAGGATTGGGGACAGTCTGAAGTCTACTAAACTTGGTTTCTAAGGATTACATAAATATCTGTTTTGATGGTCGCACAGTGTTCTGAATAGAATTGGTTGTTTACTGATTTACTCATCACAACACTGAGATTGCACAAGTTGATTGTAATGAACCCAGGCCTTCCTATTAATTTATTAAATTATTAATAATCAGTCTAGAATGGACATATTGAAACAAATCACCATTTCTGCAGAACATAAAAAAGGTAGGAATCTGCAACAAAGTATGTCCAAAAATGTTTGTGTTTTTTTTTTTTGTCAATAAGTTGAGTTGCGCATTACTTAGCTTATGGGGTCAAATACAAATTTTACAGTAAGAAGGATCTTTATTTAAGGTACTGCTGTATGTAACCAAAGGACTGTCTGATTATTAAAAATTACAAATGACCAGCCACATGTCCCAAAAAGGCCCTACATCAAGATGTAAGCCCAACATCCACATAATTAGGTAAATATGCTTTATGGTCAATTTGAAGGAAAACTAGTAAACAAGTTTTCCAGACGTAAGTATATACTTGGAAATACGCTGCACAGGTTGTTAGTCATCGAGGATGTACAGTAGTAGCATACTTGGATCAATGACATTAAAGAGAATCGTCACTCTTGTTGTACAGTTTCAGCAATAATCAGTGATATGGCCTGTATTCACAGATTTGTATTAGTAAGTGTAGGAGACAAATATCCACAGGGCAAAGTGTCCAATTACCGTTTCTCAATCCATGTAATGGACCTCGCAGGAAAAAATATATATACTTAATATAATTAAACCGTCCTCGACAGCCAAAAGATAATTCACAACAAAAGTTTTTTTATATTCTGGAACAAAAAAGTCCACTTTTGTTTTTCGATTCATAGAAACAAAGAATAGTCTTTTAGAGCAATGCTTCACCCTCTCCTAAAGGGCAGAAAGTATGCAAGTCTTATGCCGTATACACACGATCGGAATTTCCGATTTGAAAACATCAGACGGAATTTTTTCATCGTTTTTTTCTGACAGTGTGTGTGCCACATCGGAGTTTTTCTTTCGGAGGAGAACATGTTCTCTTTTTTTTCCAATGGAAAAAATTGTCTGTATGTAACTCCGATGGAGAAAAAAACACGCATGCTCAGAATCATGTTCCAGCATCACGTCCAAACGGCTAAAGATATTAAAGGAACACTAAAGGTTCGTTTTTTATTAGATCAATTGATTGCTGTAAGCTAGAGCATTTAAATATCACTTACCTCGTTTTTCCTTTTGACCTCCAAAATACAGTAATCCAGGTTTGAAAATGCCATTTCCTGTCTCTCCTCTTCTTGCTTTCCACCAGCATCTGAGCCGTTTTGCATGGTGGAAAACAGAATGTGCTCACCCCCTCCCTATGACTACAGCCTTGCGTGAAGATGCTCTCTTATCCCTCACAGGCATGGAGGCTAAGCCTAATGGGAACTGTAGTTCCCATTAGGCCGTGATGTAGCAAGAATGAATGCGCACCGCAAACCAGGAAGTCAGTGAGAATAACGATTCAGGAGTGCTGGAGGTGAATAACACGTATCAAACTAGTTATAATGCAAAACATTACTTTTTACTTTATCAGCTACTGTCAGACTTTAATTTAAGGGAAAATATTTTTGTCTTTACAACCCCTTTAACATGAAACTTGGCACACAGGTTACTTATATGTCAGCAACAAACATAGGATAGGTGGTTTAACCCTTACCCACCCCCATTTGCCATGGTCAGGGTTTTTCTTTAAAGTCCCATTCAATTCAACTCTATGGGAAATACATGTTACTTCATAACTTCCAAACGGCTGTAGATATTTCGATAACACTTGGTCACATGTTACTTATATGTCCACTTAAACTATAGGATTGTTAATTTATCCCTTAACTACCCCCATTTGTGAGGGTCGGGGTTTTTGTTTAAAGTCCCATGCAAATCAATGGGAAATGTATGTTCCCACATAACTTCTGTACGCCTGGAGATATTTTCAATAATACCTGGTACACATATTACTTATATGCCAAATAAAGATATATGACAGTTAAATTAACCCTTACCTACACCCTTATATAAAAGATGGGTATATTTATATTACTATGATTTTCCTCCCCAAAAGGTTAAGATAGGAAGACCGGGCAACGCCGGGTATTCAGCTAGTATGTATATATATATATATATATATATATATATATATATATATATATATATATATATATATATATATATATATATATATATATATATATATATATATATATATATATATATATATATATATATATATATAAAGTTTACAATATATAGTATATATATATAAAGTTTATACTCCGATACATCTTTCCAGGGTATTGTGCTGGAGATTTGTCCCCTTTGCTTGATAATGTAAGTCAGCCTGCTGTTTATCAAGGTTTTCTATGATACTGTGTATTCTGTTCAGCAAGAGTGAGTTTTCTCTAATGACATTGATTCAAGTATGCTACTACATCTTCAACGATTAACAATCTGTGGATTGTTTTTCCAACCATATACTTAAATCTTGTTTACTGGTTTTCCTTCAAGACATTCATAGAGAACTTTGAAAGCATATTTACTTCTTTTGTGGACTTTAGGATTATCCCTAATGGGAAATTTAGAAACGTATACCTTTCCTCTTTTTATATGAACGCAACGTATACAGAAACTTGGCTTGTCATTTTAAAATTCTAAGGAGAAGTGTGGGGGAAATAAAAAACAAAACCCCATAATCCCATGTATGTATTCAGCATGGGTCCTATACTGCAGCTGTCCTCTGCCGCTTCTGAGATCTGAGCGATCATGTGACTACTGATCACTTGGTTCTCGGTCTTCACTGAGCAGAGAACGATGACTGTCAGTCACCACTCTCTGCTCTGCCCTTCCATCGTTCACTGGAGCGATGATCGTCTGTGGCTCTGGCACGCAGAGGCCAAACCAGCTGCCAATCAGGTATCTTGTTGGAACTCAACCTAAAAGATAGTATCCTTGCAGCGCCCGCTGTTGCCAGAATCTGGGTCCCAGGAGTGAAGAAATAAGTGCATTCCTGTGACCCAGAAGAGGAGTGTGGTCAAAAGAGCTTTGGTCCTACTTCTCCTTTTTAATGCATTCTCTGCATTAAGGTAAAAAAAAAATAAAAACTTGCAACAGCCTCCCTCCCTAAAAAGTGCATGTCCTGTATTATCCCAGCGTTGTGCCCGGCTTTAGTTCTTTTCTCCCCTCTGGCTGCTCTCACAAGCCAGCTGTCAGCTGACATCGCAGAGCCGGTCCAGGCTCTGCAGGAATTCCAACAATAATGTTGGGATCCACCCAGATGCCTTGCTGGCAGCTGGTCAGCCTCTTAGTGCTCTGCTGAGTGCCTAAGCCTGCCGCTCCCACCCCCTCCACAGCCCAGTGCTCCAGTGAGCGCTGGTGGGTCCACCCCCTTACATCAGGGTCCCTGTCATATTTCCCCCCCCCCCTTACATCGGGGTCTGTGTCAGATTTCCCCCCCTTACATCAGGGTCCCTGTCAGCTTCCCCCCCTTACATCAGGGTCCCTGTCATATCCCCCCCCCTTACATCAGGGTCTGTGTCAGATTTCCCCCCTTACATCAGGGTCCCTGTCAGATTCCCCCCCCCTTACATCAGGGTCCCTGTCAGATCCCCCCCCCCTTACATTAGGGTCCCTGTCAGATTTCCCCCACCCCTTACATTAGGGTCCCCGTCGGATGAAATACTTCTGAGCCTAGTGTGGGTCAGATAAAATCTTATAGCAGGCCACCTAGGACCTGCAGCCTGTAGTTTGAAGATTGCTACTTTAGACTATACAAGGAACGTATTTCTTTTTTGTTGATGGTAAGCTAGAAGTAGTGTTCTGCTCCAAAAAATTAATGTGATTTGCTATTGCAGACATTTGCTCTATTAATGCATATGAAGAGGAATAATATTTTCACTGTAAGACGTTTTTGTTGCCCATCGCAACCTGCCAGGATTGTCATGTCCTTCTTCCCCACCGATCTGTAAAAAGCTGTCTGACATGGGTGACGATGACTTGTCTCTGTACAGGCCTTGGAATGCATGACACTCCGGCTTTTGATGAGTCAAACACCACACAGCTATTTCTTGTCTAAGCTGAACAGGCCAAACCTACTGAACTGCAGTGGGGGAAAAAAAATCAAATCATCATGACAGCTATCATCAAGGAGCCACACAAATAATGCTTTCCATTAATTTTCTTCCCGAAATGGAAAATCACTGGAGGATTTCAAAATAACATACGTGATGTGGATGATAAGCTGAGGGAAGAGTCACTGAAATTAAGGAGTGCATAGTTATATGGAAATGTCTCCTGATATCTCCGAGCCGCTTCCTCACGGGGATTATCAAACATAGAATCGCCTCTTAAAAAGAAACTCCAATCTAAAAAATGTTTTCCTCGGTTTAGGCCAATATGTATTCTTCTACATATTTTTGGTAATAAAAATCGCAATAAGCGTAAATTGATTGGTTTGCACAAAAGTTATAGCGACTACAAAATAGGGGATAGATTTAGGGCATTTCTATTATTTATATATTTATATATATATATATTTTTTTTAAGTAATGGTGGCGATCAGCGTTTTTTTTTTTTTTTTATCGGGACTGCAACATTATGGCGAATAGATCTGACATTTTTGGGACCATTGACAGTTATACAGCGAACAGTGCTATAAAAATGTTACTGTGTAAATGTCACTTGCAGGGAAGCGGGGCGATCAAGGGGTTAACTGTGTTCCTTAGTGCATGTTCTAACTTCTAACTGTAGGGGGGTGGGACTGAGTATAGGAGATGACAGATCATGGTTCCTAGCTAGTAGGAACTCACGATCTGCCTCTCCTCACAGAACAGGAATGTGTGTTTACACACACAAACATCCCTGTTCTGCCTCTCGTGCCCGCGATTGCGCGTGGCCGGCAGTCATCACGACCACTGACAACGAGCATTGGCACCCCCCGCAGACGCTATCCTGCTTAAAGGAGCCAACGTACAGCTATGACAGCTTGCGGGATCGTGCCAACCTGCCGCTGTATAATGACGGGGGCTGCTCGGCAAGCGGTTAAAGCAATCTATTAAGCTGGACAGAAACACCTCTCGATGAAGTCTATTCCACATTTTCACAGACCTTACTGTGAAGAAACCTTTCCGTATTTGGAGATGAAATCTTTTTTCCTCTAGACATAAAGAGTGCCCCCTTGTCCTCTGTGATGACGTTAAAGTGAATAACTTGCCACCAAGTTCACTATATGGACACCTTATGCATTTGTACATTGTAAGGGGTTAGCTCGGTAGCGGGGTGTGTGACCTCCTGGATTGGTTCACTACACACTGAATTTATACAGACAGGCAGTCGAAGACGGTTGAAAACAAAGACTTTGGTTTATTCTTCCATCTTGCTGGAAATAAGTGCAAGCATCCAAATAGCATAAACAAAATCAAACATAAAATAAACCCTGGCCACTTGGCATCTATCTTCACCACACAGGAACTTATCTAGGAAGTCTGGCACAGCCTAGTGCTGGACAGACACTGCTGGTCATACAGCAGAAAAACAATAGTCTTTTTTGATTTTTATCACACAGAAAAATCAATCCTCCTCACCTCCTCAGAAGACTTTCAGTACACTGCTCTCCTTCCTCACAAAGCCTCAGGAGGCAGCAATTCAGTGGTAATCCTCTGGACTACTTATAGAGGCCTTAATTGCCTCATTCTGAACAGCTGAAGTTTTTCCACGGCCTTTAGCCTTTTCTGGCTACGTTTGGTGTATTGTCTAAACAAGGCATAAATGTATGTCCCGTCTGTGACAACACCCACAGATTTACCTGACTTCCTGTCACAACATGTTGATCATATCCCCCCTTGATCTCTTCTTCTGAAGAGGGAATAGATTTAGTTCCTCATAGCCGAGCTCTTCCATGCCTCTTATCAGTTTGACTTTTCACACTTGGGGGGTTTGCTTACAGGATGTTAGGAAAAGTCCTGCAAGCAGCATCTTTGGGGCAGTTTGAATGCTCTGCCCATTGAAATGAATGGGCAATGCTTGGAGTTCAGCTTTTGTGTGATTTTGTGATGAAAGATTTGGCACGTTGGCCTTTATTTATTATGTTGTGCTGTCGATGGGTTTTTCTGTGTTCATTATTCTTATCTCCGTTCTGTAATTAAATGGCAGACATTAAAACCAGCAAAGCTTACATAGCATTCAATGTCCTCTCCTCCGACTCGGGGCATTTCCACGAAGATGACAGTTTAAACTTTTGTTGCGTATTAATTTTTTTTTTCTATTTCATTAAGAGCCGACAATGGTGCTTCATGCTCTGCGTCTTTATTCACCCCCAGAGCTGTTGCGGATAACTGTCATATTCAGAATATTTCAATTGTAGCGTTTGCTAGTTCTGCGCCTTTGGAAATACATCCACTTTAAATGTGCTGGAACAAGTTCATTTTTATGTTAATACAAACATTCTCGGGACTGGATTATTGTGTTTGCAGTACACTGAATTGTATGGCTCCCCACAGAGGTTTTTTTATTTTTTTTTCTCCTTCTTCCCTCGAAGAATGAACTGTCACAGCGTGACATATTTATGCGGTTCTAAATAAGCTCTGTGGATGCCAATTCAAAATAAATCAGGTTCATCGCTCGCTTGAAGACGCCCCGCTTCTTTCCCTTTGCTGGAGCTTCAAGAAATGCAGTGTGCTGGTTAGCTGCCGACATTTACTGCGCTGGACAGAGCGGTCCCCTCACCCAATGGTCAGCTTAGCAGAGGCAGACATTTTGTTGGGTAAGCCAGTATTTTTGGCAGTGTAGCCCATCAATGTGTTGCTTGATAGAGACGGGTTTCCAATTCATGGGAGAAAGCAGCCTATCAATTTCTGAATTACTCATTTTACTAATGACATCACTTTGGTGCTGTGGTGTCAGCCTTTCTGTGTGCTATACCATTTTCCGTGATAGTTCAACCTTCCAATTTATCAGAGGCTAGTGTCACCAGAGGAAGCTGTAAACAAGCAAGATCAGCAGAAAAAGACTTTGTTGACTAAAGCGATATTTGAGGATTGCTGCCAGTTTTACTGCAATATACACGGTCAGTCTAGAGATTCCACCGCAGTACATTTTTGCTGCCAGTAGATGTCCTCAGTCTGATTGCCAGCATTATTCAACCGACTTCCCTTTTAAAGCGGTCATAAACCACCGACTTAGAAAAAAAAGCAGACTGTGTAAAAATCACCTTAAAGCGCAGTTGCACCCAAAAATGGAACTTCCGCTTTTTGAAATTCACATTTGGCACTTTTCAGGGGGGAGGAGGGTGCAGATACGTGTGTAATCCAGGTATTTGCTCCCACTTCCGGGCATAGATCACTGCGGTGACCTACGCCACGTCCGGCGCCTACTCTGTCTCCCCCGCTGTCTTCTTGGAGACACACAGGTCCCAGAAGATAGCAGGGACCAGTGGGATCGCGCAGTAGGGAAGACTCATGGCTTCACTTCCTGATTCCCCTACCGAAGATGGCGGTGGCAGCACCCGAGAGCCGAGGGACAAATCGGCTTCGGGACCCGACATTGCGTGCGCCCAGGACAGGTAAGTGTCCATATATTAAAAGTCAGCAGCTGCTGACTTTTAATATAATTTTTGGGGGCGGAACTCTGCTTTAACCCTCCTGGCGGTATTCCCGAGTGTGGCTCGGGGTTAAATTTCAGTACCATTGGTAGTAACCTTGAGCCTCGGGATTGCATTGCTGAATCTATGTACAGCGTACTTACCTTGTCACCAGGATCCTGCGATGTCGTCCCCACCCTCCCACTGTGTCCTCCGTGTTCTAGGCTCCATTCCATGGGGGCGGAGCCCGCGGCAAATTCAAGTACAAAAAAATTACTGTATCAAATGATTTCACCTCCCTTTTTGTCCAGTGCCCTGCATGCAGTTTTTTATTATATATACTGTTTTTTTCTGCCTGGAAACCTGAGATTGTCCATGGCATCCAAAAATTTTCCCTTTTACGTCAAAAATGGTTTTGGATCAGCTAGAAAACGGCTATAGTAAATTAGAACACTTGCAGAATTAAGAAATTTGTGATTCATGGGGGGGGGGGGGGGGGTTCATTCTATTTATTATTTTTATAATTATTTATTATAATTTATGATTTAGTGTTTCAAAAGTTATCATACCTGGGATGTCTACTAGACTCTTCTTTGGACAGATTTAAGTGTGTTATTACTAAGAATTACAGGCCTACATTATAAATGCCAAATTGCGAAACAATGTACCACTTTGATATCACTAAATCTGACATAATTATATCGCCAGGGTTGTTGAAACGAAGCCCTCCAGCAGCGCACTGTCACCGCTGACAGGGCTTCCATCTTCACCCGGACTTCCTTTCCGGGCTCCAGTCCTTTTGATTGGACACGCCGCGATGATGGTCGTTCACAGCACAGGACTTTGAAGGAACGGCATGGGCATGCTGTTCCTTCAGAGCGTATGCGCCGGTGACGTCACCAGTGGCTTTGCAAGTAAATATCTAAAGATAAAGATATATTTACTGTAATTATAGGTAAGCTTTGTTAAAGGCTTACCTATAGATAAAAGGTCAGCCAAGGGCATTTACTCCCACTTTAGGCCCATGTAGTCATAGCTGCCCCAGCTTGTGATTGGACAGTTATAGGAGAAGCAGCACAGTGATTAGCTCATGTGTCAAGTACCTGACTGAAGGCTGAGGTGATGAGAGGGCTTCCCTTGCGGCTAAGTGTAAAGTACCCATGAACACAGTATGAATATGATTGATTGCAGAGGATCTGCACTGAGACTACTGTATTTTCCGTGACCCGCCTAAGCTCTGCAGAGGGAGGGGGGCCGAGATCCCCTGCCAACAGCCAGGATAAGAGGGGGAGACCAGCGGGGAGATAAGCTGAGCACTGCTCTGTACCAAAGGCAACTGACACTGCTAGATCACAGAGACACACACACAGCACACTGCCGTAACAGAGAGCATTATAGGAGTACACAAGCACCTCAAACTAGGGCTTATTTTTCGGGGTAGGGCTTATATTGCAGCCTTCCAGGAAAATTGTGCTAGGTCTTGTATTCACAGTAGGTCTTATTTTTGGGAAAGCATGGTATATGTGATGAGGTTGATTGTCAGAAACTGATTTACTACAGGAGATGTTCAGAGGCTGGAAAAGTTACTATAGGGGTGGTTGAAGACTACAAGAGCTAGTTGGAGACTGGGCACACGTTACATGAGACAGCTAGAGATTTGTCCTTAGAACACCTTTACAAGTCTGTGCTTCCCATTCCCACTGCTATAGGCTGCATGGCAGGTACCAGAGGGCCACACGCGTCACACTAGTGATCCTGAGGCTAGCAGCAACACTTCAGTGTCAGGATCACTCGAGGGAGCAAAGAAACTGCTCGCTTGTTTCTACATCTAAATTCCTTCACTGGCTGGAACAGCAAGTTGTCATTCTAATGCCAGCAAGTGAGATTCTGCTGGACTTCTACAAACAAGAGATTCTGTAGAATTAGTTGAGTGAATTATGTGCCCTCTTTAGCAATCCTGTCACTAGTGAGTTGCCACCAGCTGCAATCTCACTACTGAGACATAGACCTACAGTACCTACCTGGAGTATGGGGGGTTTAAGGCCCAGATTCTCAAAGGAAATACGACGGCGTATCTCCAGATACGCCGTCGTATCCCTGAGTCTGAGCCGTCGTATCTATGCGCCTGATTCATAGAATCAGTTACGCATAGATTTGGATTAGATCCGACCGGCGTAAGTCGCTAGGGGCGTGTACGCTGATTTACGCCTAGAAATATGTAAATCAGCTAGATACGCAAATTCACGAACGTACGCCCGACCTACGCAGTACAGATACGCCGTTTACGTTGGGCTTTTCCTGGCGTAAAGTTACCCCTGCTATATGAGGCGTACATGCGGCGTACCAATGTTAAGTATGGACGTCGTTCCCGTGTCGAATTTTGAAAATTTTACGTTGTTTGCGTAAGTCGTCCGTGAATGGGGCTGGACGTCATTTACGTTCACGTCGAAAACAATACGTCCTTGCGGCTTACTTTGGAGCAATGCACACGGATGGCGGATGCGCCGTTCATAAAAAGCGGCATTTACGTGGGGTCACATAACATTTACATAACACACGCCCACATCTTCCAAATTTGAATTAGGCGGGCTTACGCCAGCCTATTTACGCTACGCCGCCGCAACTTATGGAGTAAGTGCTTTGAGAATACTGCACTTGCCAGTCTAAGTTGCGGAGGCGTAACGTAAATAGGATACGTTACGCCCGCACAAAGATACGCCGATCTACGAGAATCTGGGCCTAAATGTTTCCAGACAGTTTCTGCAAGCACCACAATCATCACTTTTTGACTCTTGATAAGAGATGCAGATGAATTGCATGTGACTGATTTTCTCACACTATTTGTGGTTCAGCATGTTAGGTGAGTTATTTTGTTGTGTGTTGGTCCCTGAGCTGTTTTCTTTTTAATGTTGGAGTTGGATTATTGGCAAGTGTACAGCTCAGGGCCTGATAAACCATCTGCACTCCATCCCTCCCTGTGCATTCGTCTTCTCCTGGGTCTTTCAGCTCTTGTTTTTTTTTTTCGCCGTTTCTGGAATTTGAGTTTCTTGCCAAACTAGGGTGAGCACTGTGATACTTCCTGCATGCAGTTCGCTTGACTCCTTCAGCTCATCCGTTTGAACAGCTGCTTTTTATAGTCGTACTGCATTTCATCCACCGTGGAATAAAAATATGCCACGAAGGCCAGAAAACTACACATTGATGTTCACATACCAGCCCTGGAGTCACTGACTTATGGTCAGGGGGCTACTGGCAGGGTTGTGTGAAGACCTTTACAATCTGAAATTTAAGGAATTCTGCTAAGCACTATTTACATTGGAACTTACCACATTAAATAAGTACAAAGTCATTCTTAACAATGACCCTTTCTGTGAAAACAGCCTTTGTTGTATGTATGTTGCAGTCTTTTGCATGTGAAAAACAACAAAAACTTGGACCACTCCTTATTGTTATCAGTGTATCCAAGCTGGCATTTTGAAGGGACAATTGCAAGGTTGATATACTCCAAGTTCTCAATGTAAGTATCTTATTCCATAAAAAACAGGTTGTTGAAGCGATCAACGGGGCAATGCACAGGGCCTGTTAAAGTGTTACGGATAGATTTCAGTCTTTCACGGCGTAGTGTGTTACCAATTGTTTTCTTGGTGACTATGGTTCCAACTGCCTTGAGATCATTGACAAGATTTTCCTGTGTTGTTCTGAGCCGATTTCTCACCGATCTCATGATCATTGAAACTCCACGTGAGATCTTGCATGGAACCCCAGAGCGAGGGAGATTGACAGTTATTTTATGTTTCTTCCATTTGCAAATAATTGCACCAACTGTTGGCATCCTCTCACCAAGCTGCTTGGCGATGGTCTTGTAGTCCATTCCAGCCTTGTGTAGGTCTACAATCTTGTCTGGGCCATGGTGGAGATTAAAATCCGATTGCTTGCTTCTGTGGACAGGTGTCTTTTTTTATACAGATGACAAGCTGAGATTAGGCACACTCCCTTTAAGAGTGTGCCTAATATACCTGTATAAAATGCTACCTGGGAGCCAGCAATCTTGCTGATTGATAGGGGATCAAATACTTACAGTATTTATCGGCGTATAACACGCACTGGCGTATAACACGCACCTACATTTTAAGAGGGAAATTTCAAGAAAAAAACTTTAAACAACTTTGAATTAAAATAAGGGGCAGTGCTCATCAATGCAGCCTGTTTAGTGCGCATCTGCAGCCTGATCATTGCCCATCTGAAGCACATCTCACCAATGCAGCCTGATAAATGTGGCATGATCAATGCCCATCTCATCATGCAGCCTTATCAATACCCATCTCATCATGCAGCCTTATCAATACCCATCTAATCATGCAGCCTTATCAATGCCCATCTCATCATGCAGCCTCATCAATACCCATCTCATCATGCAGCCTCATCAATACCCATCTCATCATGCAGCCTTATCAATACCAATCTCATCATGCAGCCTTATCAATACCCATCTCATCATGCAGCCTTATCAATACCCATCTCATCATGCAGCCTTATCAATACCCATCTCATCATGCAGTCTTATTAATACCCATCTCATCATGCAGCCTTATCAATACCCATCTCATCATGCAGCCTTATCAATACCCATCTCATCATGCAGTCTTATTAATACCCATCTCATCATGCAGCCTTATTAATACCCATCTCATCATGCAGCCTTATCAATACCCATCTCATCATGCAGCCTTATCAATACCCATCTCATCATGCAGCCTTATCAATGCCCATCTCATAATGCAGCCTTATCAATGCCCATCTTATAATGCAGCCTTATCAATGCCCATCTCATAATGCAGCCTTATCAATGCCCATCTCATCATGCAGCCTTATCAATGTCCCTTTTTAGCCTGAATGCAACCTCACCATTAATGCAGCCTGGACAGTGTATTAATCACAGAGCCATCATCTCCTGTTCGGCTCTCTCACTCGGCAGTCACACAGACACACACAGTCCCACCTCCGCCATCTGCATTGGACCAGCTCCTGTGATAGACATAACACTGGTCCAATGCCAGTGGCGGAGGCGGGACTGTGTGTGTGATGTGAGAGCCGAACAGGAGATGTAGGCTTGTGAATTACGGCTGTATTCCCCCCCCCCCCCCCTTACCTTCCAAGGTACACTATCGGCGTACAACACCCCCCTATTTTCAGGGGAAAAAAGTGTGTGTTATACGCCGATTAAATACGGTATTTAACTCATTAATATGCAAATCAACATAACTATTTTGAAATGTGTTTCTCTGGATAGTTACATTGTTATTCTGTTTCTCACTGTTAAAATAAACCTACCATTAAAATTATAGACTGATCATTTCTATCTCAGTGGGCAAACTTACAAAATCAGCAGGGGATCAAATACTGTAACTATGCGTTCTTATTCCCCCCTCCGCCCCCCCCCTCTTGCCCAAAAGCAAGTGTAAACAAGCAGAGACAAAGCCCTAAGAAAGCAAAAAAGCCCACACATATTTAACCAAAGGAAATATTAACTTTGGGTGAATTGTTCAATTCCGTTTTCATTTATTTTGCAGGATTTAGTGAATATAGAAATGTTCCTGACTGCGAAAGAAGTGGAAGAATCTCTGGAAAGACAGGAAACCATGACATGCCTGGCCTGGTGCCATGATAACAAATCCAGACTTAGGAAAATGAAGGTAAGGCTTCTCTGGGGCCGATTTATTGGCTTGTTTAGATTTGAGCTGTCCCCAAAATGGCGATGGGACATGTGTGCAGCCAATGGAAATATGGCCAGGGCATTTTATGAGCCAAAATGGCTTCCCTTTTGTGTAAAAATAACATTGTTTTTATTATTAACATTTCAAATATTGTTACAAATAATGATATAAGTATTGAAAGAAAATCCACTGAATTGTAATTGAATAGGGGCCCTTTCATACGGTGTTCAGGCAGATTCTGAGCTGCACTGTGGATGAATGGATAAGAGTCTGTATAGACTCCTATCTATCTATATATATATAAAACTCAACGTGTGTGTATGTATGTATGTATGTATGTATGTTCCAGCATCACGTCCAAACGGCTAAAGATATTAACATGAAACTTGGCACACATGTTACTTATATGTCAGCAACAAACATAGGATAGGTGGTTTAACCCTTACCCACCCTCATTTGCCATGGTCGGGGTTTTCCTTTAAAGTCCCATTCAACTCTATGGGAAATACATGTTACTTCATAACTTCCAAACGGCTGTACATATTTCGATAACACTTGGTCACATGTTACTTATATGTCCACTTAAACTATAGGATAGTTAATTTATCCTTTAACTACCCCCATTTGTGAGGGTCGGGGTTTTTGTTTAAAGTCCCATGCAAATCAATGGGAAATGTATGTTCCCACATAACTTCTGTACGCCTGGAGATATTTCAATAATACCTGGTACACATATTACTTATATGCCAAATAAAAATATATGACAGTTAAATTAACCCTTACCTACACCCTTATATAAAAGATGGGTATATTTATATTACTATGATTTTCCTCCCCAAAAGGTTAAGATAGGAAGACCGGGCAACGCCGTGTATTCAGCTAGTTGATTCATAAATATCACAAACTCACACATAGTAAACACAGTTTACTATATGTCCGTGATAAAAATACAGGATCAGACTGAATTCCTTCAGGAAAGGAAGGGAGCTGGTAAACACTCTTGCCAGCCCCCCGCTCTCCATGCTGACAGATTTGTTAGCGGCTACAGCCAGGGGGAGGAGGGAAAGCCGACCAGCAGATTTAAAGAGGGGGGCACCCAGAAATCAGGAAAGTGGAGGGGACACTGAAGGTGGGTTCGGAGGAGCGGAGTATCTATTTTGACAAGCAGGGGATTGGGCTTCCGAGGAGGAAGGGATCTGTACTGGGGGAGGGGGGAGGGGTGAAGCGGTGGGGAAAGGGAGAGTTAGAGGGGGAGTGAAGTGCAATTTAGATCACAGTAAAGGCAGGTGGGTGGAGTGGTGGGCTTTTCGTTGAACCATTGTGCTATAAGATTATGGTCACTAAATTGACCAGGTTTTTCTAGCAGATGAGGAATGCAGGTCTGTACGGCGTACGGAACTGGCCAGCTGGAAGCAATGCCATAGGTCTGTATGCCGGTTAAACTATTTTTCTACTGGTTATGTGCCTATGTAACTTGCTATTAAATTGTCATGCCTGAAAGCGTCAAATTCTTACAGCCCCCACTTCCCTTGCCCACCATAGCCGCCTTCACATCCAGGGTTGGCTCATTTCTGTCTGCGCTGGCCCAGCTCCTTTCCACCTCATCCCTTTACAGAGCCTTTTATGTAGCCGCTGGGGGGAGAAGCAAAGGTGAAGGAAGTGTCACTTTAATGTCAGCTTGGGGGCTGCTTAAATCGCATTCAAGATGGTAGTACCCAGCAGCAGTCTCTGGGATTTTAGATGCCTACAAAGGGTTGGATTTTTTCAGGTAAAAACCATGTATAAAATACATTAATGGACATGTAATCTTATGGGAAAAGTTGTTGTTGAAATTAATGATCTGGCACCAGAGACTCATTAAGTTGTTTAAAACGAACCCACCCATGTGCAGAGGAAATGCTGTACAACCCTAGGGACCGGTGTCGGCAGGCTTGTGTTCTCATCAAAATTGCTTCAGTCCACTTACCTTCCTCAAGGTAATTCAAAAACAGTTTGAAGCAGGTCAGGTGAACCTTTCAATGAAATCTGATTGATCTCATAAGAATCCTAAAATGATGTCAAACACAAGTTATATTTGCCCGTCGCCACAGGTTCCTAATGCGATATCTCATCTTTTGTATTTTGGTGTCAGTGCAGCTCTTGTATTTCTAACTGATGGTCTTGATTTCTGGTATTTTGAGCTTGAGAAATCTGTGCCCATAATGAATGTTGATAGTTCTTTATTTCGGGTAATCCCTTCCTACAGCTGTGCCATTTTGTTTTATTGCTTTCTAAAATATTTTCATCTCTTTCGTGGTGTATTGTTGAAAATTGAAGCACCAGCCATAAGTAATAGTGTCTGGAGATTACACTGAGCCTGGAAGGAAGGCTTTCTTACACCGTTTTATCTTTATAAGTCGTTTCTCACTTTGTCTTCCTCTGCCAGAGTTGCCTGGAATTCAGCCTTAGGATCCAGGAGTTCATAGAACTGATCCGACAGAACAAAAGGCTGGACGCAGTCAGGTAAGACATTCCTCTAAAGCACAGGTCTCCAAACTATTCAGCATTAGGGCCACATCGTATATATTATAAATACATTTTTATATATATATATATAAAGCTATGAATAATGAATGAATAAAAAAAAAAAAAAATTTAATCTCTTTTGGAATCAGCATAATATGATTAACTACTTTTAGACCGCCTGCCCACCATGTATTGCGGTTAAGCAAGCTTCTACAGGCGCATTGACGTACTGGTACATCGCTGCCTGTTTCCCCCCCTCGCTAACACCTGCTGTGATTGTACACAGAGGGAGTGTCAGCAGGTTCCGACCAATCATTCATGGATCCAGGACCTGCTGATCGGCTATGTCCAATCACAGCCCAGAGCCTTGTGTTGACAATCAACGCAGGGCTCTGTACAGAAGGAACGATCTCTGTTTCTTCCCCCTACAAAGCAGGAAGAGAAAACTAAGAGATTTTGAGTGAAAAGCAGCACACATTACACATAGGCACACGATTATCCAAGATTTTTAGTTTAATAAAAAAAAACATTGGTGATCAAACACCACCAAAACAAAGCTCTTATTGTGTGAACAAAATTGTATAGATTTACAATGTTCCATGACCGCACAATTACCAATTAAATAAGTGCTGAATAGCAAAAAATGGCCTGGTAATGAAGGGGGTAAAACCTATCGGAGCTATATGGTGGTTAAAAATACTTTCAGTAAAACAAGGTCACCGTTAGAGTCTGCTTTTGTAGTCCCCACCTAAATCTGAGTCTGCCTTACTAGTTCCCCCTAACATCGGTGTCCCCATCAGAACCCCCCTTACATCTGACTTTGTCTTATGAGTCTCCCTCCTTTACATCTCAGCCATCATTATAGTTGGGGGGGCTCTCATCGGTGTCCTTATTGGAGCCCTCCTTAAAACATAGTACCCATTGAATGCCCCCCCCCCCCCCCACTCCCTTGCATCAGAGGTCCCCTTACATCACAGTTCTCTTACCAGTATAATTGGGCTTATGGCATGGCTATAGCTGTGGAGCAGCAAGGAAAGAGCCAGTAGGTGGAGCAGGTCCAGACAAGGAAGTGCTGAACTCCTGTGAATGCTGGGGCAAGCATGTCATTGGTTGCTACGGTGCTGGTGGTCCTAGCAGCCAACAGCACAGTGCAGGTCAGGTGGAATTTGCACTAGACACTGTGAGGGGGTTTGAAGAGAGAAACGGATCCTTTCAGTCTGTCCACAACAGTTGCCGGATGTGGCCCGCGGGTGGTGGTTTGGAGACCCTGGGTCTAAAGCTGGATGTGACTTCTATGTATGAATTGGGATGCTAAGCTAACTGCTAAGTGCACAGCTAAAACCTAACTGCCTTTAGAACCAAGTTAAATAACAAACATATTATACTTACCAACTCTGATCCTCCTCTTCTCAGGTCCCATGCCAGTGCTCCTGGCTCCTCCCCCGCTCCCCCCTCTCTGGCTGTGATTGACAACAGCAATAACCAATGGCTCACTGCCATGTCTAAGCGAGTCAGGAAGGAAAGAATCAGGAGAGCAGCTGCTCTCTTTCATATCACTGGATTGGGCTCAGAAAAGTATTAGAAGGGCTGGGGGAATGTATACTGAATTTTTTCTTACCTTGATGCATAGAATGCATGAAGGTGAAAAACCTTCAGCTTTTAGAATCACTTTAATGTTGAAGCCCCCCTTTAGAATTGCTCTATGAACATTGGACATCCACATAGCACATGTACCATGTGTGACAGTGCGAGCCCCTGCCACTGTGTGAATATAGGAAAAAGCAACACGGTTCACAGTAATGCCAAGTGCGGAGCTCCAGAGTATTGTGAGTGAGCAGAGAAAATTGTGTTCCCATCAGGAGAGAGGTGTGCTCTCCAACCAGGAGATGAGTAAGTGTTCTTATCGGGAGAGAGGTGTGCTCTCCAGCCAGGAGATGGGTATGTGTTCTTATCGGGAGAGAGGTGTGCTCTCCAGCCAGGAGATGGGTATGTGTTCTTATCGGGAGAGAGGTGTACTCTCCAGCCTGGAGATGGGTATGTGTTCTTATCGGGAGAGAGGTGTGCTCTCCAGCCAGGAGATGGGTATGTGTTCTTATCGGGAGAGAGGTGTACTTTCCAGCCTGGAGATGGGTATGTGTTCTTATCGGGAGAGAGGTGTGCTCTCCAACCAGAAGATGGGTATGTGTCCTTATTGGGAGAGAGGTGTGCTCTCCAACCAGAAGATGGGTATGTGTTCTTATCGGGAGAGAGGTGTGCTCTCCAGCAAGGAGATGGGTATATGTTCTTATCGGGAGAGAGGTGTACTTTCCAGCCTGGAGATGGGTATGTGTTCTTATCGGGAGAGAGGTGTGCTCTCCAGCCAGGAGATGGGTATGTGTTCTTATCGGGAGAGAGGTGTACTTTCCAGCCTGGAGATGGGTATGTGTTCTTATCGGGAGAGAGGTGTGCTCTCCAACCAGAAGATGGGTATGTGTCCTTATTGGGAGAGAGGTGTGCTCTCCAACCAGAAGATGGGTATGTGTTCTTATCGGGAGAGAGGTGTGCTCTCCAGCAAGGAGATGGGTATATGTTCTTATCGGGAGAGAGGTGTGCTCTCCAACCAAGAGATGGGTAGTGTTCTTATCGGGAGAGAGGTGTGCTCTCCAGCCAGGAGATGGGTATGTGTTCTTATCGGGAGAGAGGTGTGCTCTCCAACCAGGAGATGGGTATGTGTTCTTATCGGGACAGAGCTGTGCTCTCCAGCCAGGAGATGGGTATGTGTTCTTATCGGGAGAGAGGTGTGCTCTCCAGCCAGGAGATGGGCATGTGTCCTTATTGGGAGAGAGGTGTGCTCTCCAGCCAGGAGATGGGTATGTGTTCTTATCGGGAGAGAGGTGAGCTTTCAAGCAGGGAAACAGGCATACCCCTATTAGGAGAGGTGCTCTACTCTACCCTATTGAGAGGCTAGGGAGTGGGCCTGTGCTTCAGGGAGCAGCAAGTGAATGTTTGCACTGACCAGGTTAATACCTGGAATTACATTGGCTGCAGGGAGCAACAAGTGAACCCTATTGAGTCATGGACTGAAGATCTGCAATGAAAAGGCTGAGTGAGCCACGAGAGCCCAGAGTATGAGGAGAGCTGGGTCTGATGGATCTTGAAAAGAGCTGTGGAGCTGCTGTAGAGTGAGCCAAGGGGCTTAGTATTTTTCGTGTCTGTCGGGAAAAATCCCTTGCGTGAAATTTTAGTTTTCTTTAAATAAAAATGGGCTGGTAAGCCCTATAAAACTCAGTTCGGACACTGAGCTAACACAATTACTTGGCATGAGGGAAATCTCCTATCAACACTGTGTTATCATGCCCATCAGTACTTGAATTGACTCCTATCCAAAAGATCACAGGACAGGGGTGGGATGGGAAATCAAGATCGGAAAGAGTAAAAAAACACACCAAGAAAACAGACTGTAAAGGTTTCTGCATCCTCCTCTTTCTTGTGCACTCTATATAGAAATAAACATGGATGCTTAGTTGACCAGAACAGTAATGTTTATGCCTAAAGCTGTGCTAAAAAAACACAGTAATAAAATCGTAGATCACTTGGCAGCTAGCTTGATCAGGAGGAGGTTAGCAAACGGAAGCCCCTAATTTCTCTCTGCTCAGCTTTCCTTTGTAATTAAGTTAAAGTGGTTCTAAAGGCAGAAGTTTTTTTACCTTAATGCATTCTATGCATTAGGGTAAGCCTTCTGGATGCAGCAGCTCCTTCATCCAGCCTCCGCTTATACTTACTTGAGCCCCATCTCGATCCCGCAATGTGCATGAGAGCAGCAGCTCTCATGGGTCTTTAAAAAACAAGCAATAAACACTAGCGCTAAGAATGGTGGATAATAATGATAATGATATTAAAAATTACAATAGTTCAGGAGGTTGCAAAAATCTCTAAAAGAGAATATATATGAGTCCAGAGCAGCAGGATGAAATCGTACCCAGAAGTACCAATTATACATAAATGAAACACTAAAACCAGCACTCATGAGACTCAGACACGTGTAAGCTTAATAGCAAAAACTCAAAGAACTTTGAAAAAGCGAATAGAGCGCAAAACGCATCATCAAGGCAAACCTCTCTTAATATATTTGTCACTTTGCACCACGATCCGGTCCATGAGGAATTTTTACAGCAGCCTATTTGTCCCTTTCCACAAGCTGGTTAAAGCGGGAGTTCACCCAATTATGTTTTTTTTTATGTTTTCCCCATAGATGGATGCTCGTTTTGTCTAGGGGAATCGGCTATTTGTATTAAAATATGATCCGTACTTACCCGTTTTCGAGATGCATCGCCTCCGTCGCTTCCGGGTATGGGTCTTCGGGAGCGGGCGTTCCTTCTTGATTGACAGTCTTCCGAGAGGCTTCTGACGGTCGCATCCATCGCGTCACTAGTAGCCGAAAGAAGCCGAACGTCGGTGCGGCTCTATACTGCGCCTGCGCACCGACGTTCGGCTTCTTTCGGAAAATCGTGACGCAATGGATGCGACCGTCGGAAGCCTCTCGGAAGACTGTCAATCAAAATAGGAACGCCCAGTCCCGTAGCCCATACCCGGAAGCGGCGGAGAAGATGCATCTCGTAAACGGTAAGTACGGATCATATTTTAAAACAACTAGCCGATTCCCCTAGAGTAGACAAAACGAGCATCCATCTAGGGGGAAATAGTGTCATGTGCGGGTGAACCTCCGCTTTAAGTGCATTTAGGATTCTTTATTTGGAGTGGACATTTTTAAATTTCTCCACTAAAGAGCAGTAGCGTATCAACGTCTACAGTGGAAGAACATGTCACTCGGCACATTCAACTCACAGTGCTGCTCGAATCCTTAGACGCCAGCCGGCGTCGCAGGCGTGTGACGTCATCCACCTGGAGGGACAGAGGTGGTGTGTTTTCCCCACCCTACGTGAGCCACTGTCCCGGTGTACGTCGTTTATGTTTTAGGGTAAGGTGACCAGATTTTTTAAATGAAATCCGGGGATATATTTTTTCTTTACTAGTAATGGCAACAATCAGCGACTCTCTGCCCGTCGCCGCCCGCCTCACAGCCTCTCAAGTCTTACTCTTCGGGCCCCGGCTACTACTAGATGGGGAGCGGAGGAAGATCACTCCGCCAGGGAAGGCGAGGAGATAGGCAGGTGGCTGGCCAGGATTTGAGCCAAGGCAGAAGAACATGCGAGCGGAGCTGAATGGGCATGCACCTGAAACTGAAGAAATATTCCCTCCGCTCCGACCAGCACATGATCATCAGAAAGGGGCACAGATAATGGAAAAAATACAACCCCCCTATGCTAGTAGGCACGGCGGAGTGGGGGTGTGTAATTCAATTTTTTTTATTTTAATTCTGCACTGACTGTCTTTGAAATTGCCCCTACCCCCTATTAAATCCAATCTAGGGACAAAACCAGGGACAGACTTGTCCCCTGAAACTGGGGATGTGTGGTCACCCTATTTTAGTGCCCCCCCATTCTCGACTGCCGCCGACCTGCTAACAGAAGCCAGTTTTAAGGTACTGTGTTAGATTGTGGTGTGTATCTACAGTAGCCTTTTGAGCTACGCTAAAAACTTTAACTCCTCTTTGCTCTATGGATCGTGGATGTCAGCATTGTCTATTGTGAACTGCAAGCTGTGATTTTTATCTTACGCATAACCTTTTGATCTTCATCCATGTTTGTATTGGACTGATTATACCCTACTGTGAATAATAAATGAACCTAGTTTCACTTTTTGCTATTAAGTTTACATGTGTTTGAGTCTCATGAGCGCTGGTTTTAGTGTTTAATCTCATGGGTCTTTGTCACCTCATTGGCTCACACAGCAGCAGGAGTCATTGGCTGCTATCAATCACAGCCAGTAAGCCGAATAGGAAAGAGAGTGGGGGTGGGGCCAATCTGCACTCTGCTTGTGAATTGACAATGTCCATTGACAGGAGCAAGCCTGCTCGAGTGCCCCCCATAGCAGGGAGACTTTCTGTTGGGAGCACTCAGCAGGGGGGAGGAGCCAGGACCACCAGTGGGTGACCCAAAAAGATGAAGAGCGGAGCTGCTCTGTACAAAACCATTGCACGGAGCAGGTAAGTATTCATGTTTGTTATTTTTTTTTAAATCACAACCTTTAGCAGTGATGTATTTAGGTTTTGTGCTGCCCTAGGCCGGACTAAACTCGTGCACCCCCTAATTTAAATATGACCCACCCCTTCCTGTCAAGGCCACACCCTCATTTAAGACCCACCCTGACATTTTCCATTGGGGACACTAGTTCTGAGGGCCTTGGGGGGGGAGTAGAGTCCCTTAATTTGCAGGGATTTACTCTGACTTCCTGTTTTGCTATGGAGCCTTTCAGCTGACTTTTTGACAGTTTTTAGCCTCCCGACATGGCATCTGTCTTTCTCTAGCCGAGAACTCAGGTGGGAGATCCACTGTTATGATAGGACAGTCAAAACTAGAAGCAATGCAAAGCCCCCCCCCACACACACACACAACAACCCATTGGTTGGTGTCTGCTGTCCTAGCCTCCTCTATGTGTATGGGCTGTTTCTCACCCCTGATGGTGACCCTGCCAGTATTATTATACCGGCAGTAGTGCGGCCACTTTATGGGGGCACTAAACTGATTTGCCTCCCGGCCCAGTCCACCCCAAGGGTGGCGCTACAATAAAAGCTACACTAAAAGTGTATAAAGTGGCAAGTGCTTTTGCGCTAATATGGATCCTTAATAAGTCTAACCTCAACAAAATAAATACAGTGCAGCAAAACCTAATAATGTTTACATATCATCAAACAGAAATCAATAAAAAGTGGGATCCTGCGCAACGTATCACACAAATGAGATAAAGGTGTCACAATGAAAACAAAACTAAATTAGTGAGTGATTAATAAATAAATATATATATATAAATAAGTATTAATACAAAAGCTGACAATCTCAGTGATGAATGAGTCCAAAATAAAGTGCAATTCGATCACTCAAAGGTGAATGCAATAATAAAGTGAGAAAAAGGGGGTGTGCAAAATAGTATAATAATCAGTCCCAAAATAAGTGGCATAAATAATGCTGTCAGAATGGGAACGTTGAATACGCTGAATATTGTTGAACAATACCGCCAATCAGATTCCCCAGATGAAGACACGTGACATCGTGTCGTAACGCGTAGGGATTGGACGGACGTACACCTGGAGTGACGTAAGCCGGCGCTGTGGACGCCGCTCGTTTTAAATTTTCTCTGCTGCATTAAGTTTTAGTTTGAATGTAAGCGCAGGTTTTTCTATAATACATTTTATACCTGTACCTACGGTACTTTACTATGGGAGTCCCTCCTCTTCTGTTCTCTCTTTCATTCATTTGGGTCTGAGTACTGCTGGATGGATTAAAGGAAAAGTTTTGCCAGTTCATAAGAAGGAGCCGCTGAGGCTATCCATAGAAGGTTGCCAGTGTGGTGTTCATTTGATGCCCAATACTAAGGGCTTAGAGGTAAGAGTCCTGTGAGCCCATTAAAGGTTTATCATCTGTCTAATATTAACAGTGACTGAGTGGATATTCAGCGTATTCAACGTTCCCATTCTGACAGCATTATTTATGCCACTTATTTTGGGACTGATTATTATACTATTTTGCACACCCCCTTTTTCTCACTTTATTATTGCATTCACCTTTGAGTGATCAAATTGCACTTTATTTTGGACTCATTCATCGCTGAGATTGTCAGCTTTTGTATTAATACTTATTTATATATTTATTTATTTATTAATCACTCACTAATTTAGTTTTGTTTTCATTGTGACACCTTTATCTCATTTGTGTGATACGTTGCGCAGGATCCCACTTTTTATTGATACACTAAAAGTGTAGCGCAAGCCACAGGGACTCTTTTGGTGCTGCCCCCCCTGCAAAGTGCTGCCCTAGGCCTGTGCCTTGTTGGCCTAGGCCAAGATACAGTATTGACCTTTAGAATCACTTTAAAGCTGAACTCTGGGATAGGCAAATATTGTCTTAATACAAAAGGTGTACGTTTTCTTACTTGAATCTTGGCGTGCTTTATGTATTTCCCATAGATCTATGGAGTAATCAAGTGTAAAACTTTGTGCAGGAGCTTCCATAATAAAGACTGCTCACTTCTGTTGTCTTTCCTTGTGCAGGGTGGCTGGTCTTGTCTCCGCCCCTTCCAGTAGTTTTCTGCAGGCTGTCTGTAGTGGGTGGGCTTGTTGGACTCCTCCCACAGCTCAGCTTACTGCACAGGAAATGTACAGCACAGTGATGATACCACTGCTACTTTTACTACATAATACCTATGTTTGCTAAGGCTTTTAACTGCTTGAAATTCTTTTTTTTTTTTTTTTTTTTTTTACCTTTCACTTGTGAATATTGGAGCCATTATGTGCTTTAAAAACATTTTTACTAATACAATTGATTTTCAAGCAAACCTGTCAGAAACCTGGGTAATTCAAGCTGAGCAAATAATACAGAACTCCATAAGCAACAGTTATTTTCAGTAAAAACAGCAAAATATTCTTCCTCAAATGAAATGCCAAGCTTGTGTTTTCCTGTAGTTTTAGCTCTGGCCCCATTGTTCTCCTGAATGGGTTCTTTATCAAGCAGTAGAGACACTCGGGACACAGAAGTGAGTGGGTGAAGCTCACATAATCGCAGCTGCCTATATTTTTGGATCCATGGATTAATTTAATATGGAATTTTCACTTGAGGCAACATCTATTAATTTAATATTATTAACCACTTCCCGACCGCCGCATGTACATATACGTCGGCAGAATGGCACGTACAGGCACATTGGCGTACCTGTATGTCCCTGCCTTTCCGTGGGTCGGGGGTCCGATCGGGGGCCCCCCCCCCCCACGACATGCGGCGGTTGGGTTCCCGCGGGGAGCGATCTGGGACGACGGCAGGGCTATTAGTTTATAGCCGCTTCGTCGCGATCGCTCCCCGGAGCTGAAGAACGGGGAGAGCCGTGTGTAAACACGGCTTCCCCGTGCTTCACTGTGGCGGCGTATCGATCGAGTGATCCCTTTTATTAGGGAGACTCGATCGATGATGTCAGTCCTACAGCCACACCCCCCTACAGTTGTAAACACACACTAGGTGAACCCTAAATGTTACAGCGCCCCCTGTGTTTAACTCCCAAACTGCAACTGTAATTTTCACAATAAAGAATGCAATTTAAATGCATTTTTTGCTGTGAAAATGACAATGGTCCCAAAAATGTGTCAAAATTGTCCGAAGTGTCCGCCATAATGTCGCAGTCATGAAAAAAATCGCTGATCGCCGCCATTAGTAGTAAAAAAAAATAAAAAAATAAAAATGCAATAAAACTATCCCCTATTTTGTAAACGCTATAAATTTTGCGCAAACCAACCGATAAACGATTATTGCGATTTTTTTTTTACCAAAAATGGGTAGAAGAATACGTATCGGCCTAAACTGAGGAAAAAAAAATGTTATATATGTTTTTGGGGGATATTTATTATAGCAAAAAGTAAAAAATATTGCATTTTTTTCAAAATTGACGCTCTATTTTTGTTTATAGCGCAAAAACGAAAAACCGCAGAGGTGATCAAATACCACCAAAAGAAAGCTCTATTTGTGGGGAAAAAAGGACGCCAATTTTGTTTGGGAGCCACGTCGCATGACCGCGCAATTGTCTGTTAAAGCGATGCAGTCCCGAACTGTAAAAACACCTTGGGTCTTTAGGCAGCATATTGGTCCGGTCCTTAAGTGGTTAATGAAGAATTCCATGCATGGTATTTTTTTACATACAGTGGGGAAAATTAATTATTTAATCACCTCCCACATTTTGTAAGTTTGCCCACTTACAAAGAAAAGAAGCGCCTGTAATTTTTATTATAGGTGTATTTTAAATGATAGAGACCATCCATAAAATCCATAAGAAACACATAATACAAATATTACAAATTTTACATTTTACATTTTTACATTTTACAAATTTAGATGCAGTTCAGTGAGTAAAATAAGTATTTGATCCCCAAGCAAAACATAACTTAGTATTTGGTGGAGAAACCCTTGGCAAGCACAGAGGTAAGACATCTTGTAGTTGGTTACCAGGTTTGCACACATCTCAGGAGGGATTTTGATCCACTCTTCTTTACAGATCTTCTCTAAATCCTTAAAAAAAAAAAATTATATAACAAACATACCATACTTACCTCCACTGTGCAGTTAGTTTTGCACAGAGTGGCCCCGATCCTCATCTCCTGGGGTGCCTCGGCGGTTGTCTTGGCTCCTCCCCGCAAGAGCTAACCCCCTTCTGGGAAGCACTCTTCCAAGGGGGTTAGCTTGCAGGCGCGCTCCCCCGTATGATACACTTGGTGGCTATGGCCACCAAGTGTATCACTCGGCCCCAGCGCACAGTGTCATTGATTTGATTGACAGCAGCAGGAGCCAATGGCTGCGCTGCTATCAATCTCCAATGAAGAGCCGCCTCAAGCTAGGGGAAACCATTGCGGGATCGCGCCCACGCAGTTTTGTGGCTCAGGTAAGTAAAACGGGGGGGCTGGGGGGCCCGAGAGTGCAAGTTGTTTTTTCACCTTAATGCATAGGATGCATTAAGGTGAAAAAAACACAAACCTTTACAACCCCTTTAAGGATTTCAGCTCTCTCCATAAATGTTCTATAGGATTAAGGTCTGGAGCAGGAATGGGCAAACTATGGCCCGGCAGACATTTTAATCCAGCTCGCCGAGCCAGGGGGGCGACATTCCGTGCCTCCTCCGATGTCTGGCCGCCATGTTTAGTGTCCAGCACCCTGTGATTGGGCATATGGGGGTCATGTAGGACTGGAAGTCCCGCCTCCGCACATGACCGCCATACGCCCAATCACAGCGCCCCGGGAAACTCTGAACATGGCGGCGGGAGACAGGCACTGGAAGTGTGAGACGCCTTGGCCGCTGTCTTCCCCTTCGCTCTGGTACAGCGCTGTGTGGAGATGGGAGCATGGAGGGAGTTGCAGTGTCGGAGGTCAGTGCCATTATCGGGTGCTATAGCCTGCCAATTGTGTATGTACTGGCTGCGTGCCCCCCTACCCCCCTCCAGTACTGCCGCCGCCCCCCCTCCTGACCCCTCACCTTCAATCCCAGGATCCGCTGCCCCATCTGCGGCCCGGGACCGGCTTGGGAGGGTGTCAGGAGGTAAGATGGGAGGGAGACCAGCATCTTCCTCCTTGCTGATCTCCCTCCAGGCTGTGAATGCAGAAGTGATGTGTATTACATCCGCATTCACCTGTCAGTCATCTGGCTGCTATAGCCAGAGAGAAGAAGCAGATCTGTGTTTCATCAGCTTCTTTTGGGGTCCCCAGGTGACATTAGGGGTCCTAGAGACCCCTAATGTCTCCATAAAGAGGACCTGTCAGTGTACCCTTGCTATTACCGGTATATAGGGGGATTTTTATCCCCCTATCTAATAGCAATGACATCAAGTGTAAAAAAACATAAAAAGAGCAAAACAAAAATAAGTAAATAAATATAAACAAAGTTTTAAAAAAAGCTCCAAAATGTTTAAGTCCCCCCACCCCCACGTTTACGCACATATAAACGAGGATGTTTATATAAGGGGGGGCGGGAAAAAAAATTCCGCCCCGGACGCCCATAACTCTGGTTACGCCACTGCCGAGGCCAGGCCTCGGGGCGGCAGTGGTGCAGGATAGGCACGGCCGGCACCGCTCCTGCGGCGACTTCACGGCTTTCGTGGCCGCCCCCCCGCATTTACATAGCCAGGCGCGCGGTCCATCTACTCTTGGTCCGGCCCCCGGGTCCAATATATGAACCCATTGCGGCCCTCGAGTGAAAAAGTTTGCCCACCCCTGGTCTGGAGACTGATTAGGCCACTCCATGATCTTAATGTGCTTCTTCCTGAGCCACTCCTTTGTTGCCTTGGCGGTATGTTTTGGATCATTGTCATGCGGAAAGTAGGTTCTCCAAGATTTTACAATACATGGCCCCTCAATGCGGCAAAGTCGGCCTGCACCTTTAGCAGAGAAACCACCCCAAAACATAATGTTTCCACCTCTTTTTTGAACTGTAGGGATGGTGTTCTTGGGTTGATGGCTATTTTTGTATTTCTTCCATTTGCGAATAATCACTTCAGCAGTTTTCTCCTTCTCACCTAGCTTCTTGCTGGTGGTCTTGTAGCCCATTCCAATTTTGTGCAGGTCTACAATCTTGTCTCTGACATCCTTTTGACAGCTCCTTGGTCTTGCCCATGATGTTGGGTTTGAATGGAAGAAAAAGATTCTGTGGACAGATGTCTTTTATACACATAACAAGTTGTCATTAAGTGAGTGCTCCTAATCTCAGCTCGTTACCTGTATAAAAGACACCTGGGAGCCAGAAATCTTGCTGATTGATAGGGGATCAAATACTTATTTCACTTATTAAAATGAAAATCAATTTATAACTTTTCTGAAATGTGTATTTCTGGATATTTTTGTTGTTATTCTGTCTCTCACAAATAAACCTACAATTAAACTTATAGGCTGATCATTTCTTTGTCAGTGGGCAAACGTACAAAATCAGCAGGGGATCAAATACTTTTTTTACCTCAAGCCCTGGAAACACGGGCCAGAATCTCATCAGGAAAAAAACGTTGTTTTCCCTGACGAGATTCTTGGCAAGAATCTCTTGCCGCCCGAGTGTATAGACACTCCTTTCAAATGAACCGCGGTTCTCTTGAAAGGCAAGAACGCGGTGACGTCCTTGTGTACAACGAGCATGCGCTTTTCACATTCAATGCCGTCGCCACCATCTTGCTGCACTCTACCTATGCCTAGGAAGCTACCCAAGTCATTTCGAGCATGCGCGGGTTTCCACAGCGACAGGTAAGTACACACACTCTCTGGTTTCTCGGCAGGAAAACTGCAGAGAATCTCACGACAAGAAAAATAGAGAGCAGGTTCTCTATTTTTCTCGTCTAGATTCTGGGCAGTTTTCTTGTCGACCTGAAAGCCTCGTACACACGCTCGGTATACTCGGCAAGAAAGCTCTGCCAGCAGTTTTCTTGCTGGTTCTTGCCGAGTATACCGAGCGTGTGTACGAGGCTTTACTGTATTTGTTAGTTTTCCTTGCTTTCCATGATATTCTTTGAATTCCTCACCAACACCAAGGTTCAAAGGCATTAGTGCTTTTCCCAGCTTGCTTCCTCATTGTTCAGCATTCACATTCATATGACAAAAAATACCATAGCGTGGGAAGTTCTGATCTTGGTTCTTATGGACACGGTGGGGGTTTCTTTACTAAAACTGGAGAGTGCAAAATCCAGTGCAGCTGTGCATGGTGCCCAATCAGCTTTTAACTTCAGCTTGTTCAGTTAAAGGAACACTAAAGGTTTGTTTTTTATTAGATCAATTGATTGCTGTAAGCTAGAGCATTTAAATATCACTTAAATATCCTTTTGACCTCCAAAATACAGTAATCCAGGTTTGAAAATGCCATTTCCTGTCTCTCCTCTTCTTGCTTTCCACCAGCATCTGAGCCGTTTTGCATGGTGGAAAGCAGAATGTGCTCACCCCCTCCCTATGACTACAGCCCTGCGTGAAGATGCTCTCTTATCCCTCACAGGCATGGAGGCTAAGCCTAATGGGAACTGTAGTTCCCATTAAGCCGTGATGTAGCAAGAATGAATGCGCACCGCAAACCAGGAAGTCAGTGAGAATGATTCAGGAGTGACAGAGGTGAATAAAACAGCTCGATTTCAACAGGTATCAAACTAGTTATAATGCAAAACATTACTTTTTACTTTATCAGCTACTGTCAGACTTTAATTTAAGAGGAAAATATTTTTGTCTTTACAACCCCTTTAAAGCGGAGGTTCACCCAAACTAACAACATTCTTTTAAAACAATCCTTGCACAACGCACATACTGAATTGCCATAACATTTAAAAAAAAATTAAATAAATACCGTAGTATAGCCATGTAAACTACGACTTCCGGGATTCCCCTCCCGTGGGAGTAGGCGTATCTTATCCTTTCCCTGGCGCCGCAATGCGGTATGGGACCTGTCTGCTATGTTTTTCTAGGAGCACAATGTGAATCTCGTGAGATTTCACACACAAAGTGACGCGTGACGTCGGTCACGTGACGATGGCGTCTATAATTGCACCATTTTAGAAACTGGCATGCCTGTAAATATTGCCATTAGGTACCAGAACACTGTAAACAGTGCGCAGGCGCGAGAATGAGCGGTGAATGCTGGGAGATCAGCATTCACCGCTTCCAGGAAGTGATTGCTTGTGGTCTTCACAATGCCCACAAACAAAATGGAAATTCCCTCGGACGGATTTTTATAAATCCTTCTTTGCAGAGAAAACGGATAGCGGATATGTGCAGCGACCAAAGTAGTGAGTATTCCTTTGCATTGTCATACCCCAGTAAATGCTGGAAAAAAATTTAAAAAAAGTTTGCCGCGGAACCCCCACTTTAAGCTTTGATAAAAAAAAAATGGAAGCTGATTGGTTTCTATGCAAATCTCCACCAGATTTTGCACTCTCCAGTTTTAGTAAATCGCCCCATTGCTACAGTTGAGAATCTTTTCTATGTAACCTCTTGGAATGGGATTTGATCACATGCTTAGTACAAATATCCCATGTTTGTGACAGCGTTACTTTATGAATGCTTTGGTTATTGCCTGCCTACATATCTCATAAGCAATCTTGGGGCTTTTAGCACTCAACTGATATACACTTAAAAATTGAAATGTGTTCTATTAATAACATGTACCAGCTTAAGACATCTTTATACGCAATGCTCGTCGAGTAAGTGGCACTTGGAGTGACAAATGTACGTAAAACAGCAATTTCTGCAAGAGATGCTTGAACCTGACAGCAGCAGTCAGCTGCTTCTCACTCTCTTCACTATCAGAACCAGAGACTATGCTTAAAGTGATTTATAATAAAGCTAAAAAGGCTCCATCAGGCACTAAGATAATATTCAACACCTTGTGTTCAGCGAATGCGTTTGGAAAAGACCAGGAAAGCTGAACATATAATGAATGCACTTAGAGACACCACAAGGTGCCTGCCATTTTGAGTTTGTTGCCTTTATTTTAGTTGACAGGTTCACTTCAACAAATAAGTGAACCTCCTCGAGTACAAGTATCCATAGACGATTGAAGCACAACTCTGGACAAATAAATTATCCCTTGTAGTGGGGCTGAGCCCACACTGCAAATGTTAATTTCTTCATTTGGTCTAGGAACAATAAAAGAAAATATATAGTGCCTTTCAAAAGTATTCAACACCCCCCCCCCCCCCCCTGGCATTTTTCGTGTTTTGTTGCCTCACAAAATGGAATTAACCTGGATTGTTTGACGATTTTGCATCATTTAATTTACAGAACATGCCCACAACTTTGAAGATTTTTTTTTTATTGTGAAGCAAACAACAAATAGGACAAAATAACTGAAAAAGTCAATGGGCCAGATTCTCAGAAGCGATACGACGGTGTATCTCCGGAAACACCGTTGTATCTCTGTTTTTGGCCCCGGGTATCTATGCGTATGATTCTTAGAATCATTTTCGCATAGATACGGCGTAGATCCGTCAGGTGTAAGTCACTTACACCGTCGGATCTTAGTAATTCGACGCTGGCCGCTAGGTGGTGTTTACGTTCAGTTCTCATTTGACTATGCAAATGAGCCTGATACGCCGATTCCCGAACGAATTTGCGCCACGTCGTCGTCGTTTACGTTGTTTCCGTAAGCGTAAGGTTACCCCTGCTATATGAGGGGTAACCTTACGCCAGTCCGCCGTATGCCATGTTAAGTATGGCGTCGGGTCAGCGTCGTCTTTTTCCGTCGGTTACGTCGTTTTACTAACTTGTTTGCGAATACGACTTTACGTCAATGACGCTCACATCGGCGTCATTGACGTTTTCCGTTGTGAGCTGGAGCATGCGCACTGGGCTATTTTTCCGCCCGGCGCATGCGCAGTTCGATCGGCGCGGGGGCGTGCTTAATTTGAATACAAGCCGCCCCCTTTGAATTACGCGGCCATACGCCGGGCCATTTACACTACGCCGCCGCAAATTACGGAGCAAGTGCTTGGAGAATACGGCACTTGCTTCAGTAAGTTGCGGTGGCGTGGTGTAAATGGCTTACACTACGCCGCCGCCGATTCTATGAGAATCTGGCCCAATGTGCATAACTATTCACCCCCCTAAAGTCAATACTTTGTAGAGCCACCTTTTGTGGCTATCACAGCTCCAATTCGCTTTAGATAAGTCTCTATAAGCTTGCCACATCTTACCATTGGGATTTTTGCCCATTCCTTCTTGCAAAACTGCTCCAGCACCTTCAAGTTGGATGGTTTGCGCTTGTGAACAGCAATCTTTAAGTCTGGCCACAGATTTTTTTATTGGATTGAGGTCTGGGCTTTGGCTAGGCCATTCCAACACATTTTCATGTTTCTCCTTAAACTCTTCAGCCCCGGACCATATTACTGGTCAATGACCGGGCAACAATTTTGAAAAAAATTAATATTTTTTTACTTTTTGCTATAATAAATATCCCCCAAAAATATATAAAAAAAACAATTATTTCCCTCAGTTTAGGCCGATACGTATTCTTCTACATATTTTCCGTAAAAAAATCGCAATAAGCGTTTATTGATTGGTTTGCGCAAAAGTTATAGCGTCTACAAAATAGGGGATAGATTTATGGTATTTTTATTATTATAATTTTTTTACTAGTAATGGCGGTGATCAGCGATTTTTATCGGTACTGCGACCTTATGGCGGACACATCGGACACTTTTGACACATTTTTGTTGACCATTGGCATTTTTATAGCGCCAACAGTTTGCACAACACTTTACAACTTTACACACAACATGAACTTTAATGGCATCCCAGTCTTTGTCCGTAGGGTTCAATATTGAGTTGGCTCACCCTTTGCAGCTATAACAGCTAGGAATGCTGTCCACAAGGTTTAGGAGTGTGTCTATGGGAATGTTTTACCATTCTTCCAGAAGAGTATTTGTGAGGTCAGGCACTGATGTTGGAAGAGAAGGCCTGGCTCGCAGTCTCTGCTCTAATTCATCCCAAAGGTGTTCTGTCGGTTTGAGGTCAGGACTTTGTGCAGGCCAGTCCAAGTTTTTCCATCACAAACTCACTCATCCATGTCTTTTTATGGACCTTGCTTTGTGCACTAGTGCACAGTCATGTTGGAACAGGAGGGGGCCATCCCCAAACTCTTCCCACAAAGTTGGGAGCATGAAATTGTCCAAAATGTCTTGGTATTCTGACATCTTAAGAGTTCCCTTCACTGGAACTAAGGGGCCAAGCCCAACTCCTGAAAAACAACCCCACACCATAATACCCCTCCACCAAATGATTTGGAACAGTGCACAAAGCAAGGTCCATAAAGACATGGATGAGAAAATTTGGGGTGGAGGAAGTTGACTGGCCTGCACAGAGTCCTGACCTTAACCCGATAGAACACCTTTGGGATGAATTAGAGCAGAGACTGCGAGCCAGGCCTTCAACGTCAGTGCCAGACCTCACAAATGCGCTTCTGGAATAATGCTTAAACTTTTCCATGGACAAACACACCTAAACCTTGTGGACAGCCTTCCCAGAAGAGTTGAAGCTTTAATAGTTACTCAATATTGAACTCTATGGACTAAGACTGGGATGCCATTAAAGTGCATGTAAAGGCAGGCGTCCCAATACTTTTGATAATATAGTGTACATCTGTAGTGTTTACTTATCTCTCCCCAAAGCTCTGCGTGCCATGTCTTTCTGCTGCTCCATTCCTCTGTTATCAGCAGAGTTACTTCTGACAAGTTGTCTGACAGACGAGAAAACAGCAGAAGAGAGCTTGGAGGTAGATAAGCAGATAACTTGTCTATTTACTGTACAGCTCTGTGTATTCCTTTGTTCGTCTGAATGTGGAGGGCAGGTGTGTGCGTGCCTTTCCTCCAATCAGCTCTCACACAGTGTAAACCCAGACTCCACACCCACTGCTGAAATGGGAACAAGGATTTCTAACAGGAGCTGCACTTTTCAAAGAGTGTAGAAAGGAAAAGACAGAAGATATACATGTAAAACTTATGTAGGGAGATTTTTTTCATCTCTGGGTATCGTCTGAGGGTCTACATCCACTTTAAAGGGGTTGTAAAGGTAAATGTTTTTTCACCTTAATGCATCCTATGCATCAAGGTGAAAAAACATCTGACAATATCGCCCCCCTCCCCCAGCCCCCGTTTTACTTACCTGACCCTCTCGAAAGTCCCGCGCTCTCCCCCGTCATCCTCCTTTGTTTTGGAGTCTGGCCGTTGATTGGCTACACTGGATGGATTGAAAGCAGCGCAGCCATAGGCTCGTGCTGCTGTCAATCACATCCAATGATGCGGCGCGCCGGGGGCAGGGCCGAGTGATACAGTGAGCGGCAATAGCCGCCGGCTGTATCACTAGAGCGCGCCTGCAAAAAATAACTTTACAACGCCTTTAAGTCTTAGGAGGTGGGAGAAGTAACCTCGGTTGAATTATCTAGCTTTGTTTTGGCATGCATATTCTTTAACATTCATCTATTGTTCCTCTTTATTATATTATTGTCCAAGTTCTCATTTTTCTAAAACTGCATATTTTTTTTGACTCATTACCTTCAGCTAAGTGTCCTTCAAAGTTTGAAAGCAATATGCCAAAAAAGAAAACAAAGACACCACAGTGTATAAAATAAATAAAAGCGAAGCCTGTAATTTAGATTCATAATTGATTTTTAATCTATAACTTTCTCTGTATATGGTTGTTACGCCTTCCATTTTCACTTAGAATATTAGAGGGGGCTGTTTACCGGTCGCCACTTTATCAGCATTGGGCCCCCGTGTCTGATACCTCTAGCTGTGCCAAATTACACTCAGTGTGTGTTTCTGTTATTTCCATTCTTTTCCTCCCAGTCTGCCGCAAATAAAGATGCCATTACCGACTTGTTCGCTATAATTAATTGCTGCTCTGCACAGGATTTTTGTTTCTTCAGTCTAAACACAAATTAGTAGTAGTAGTAATATGAAAATCCACCTTGATGGACAGGAGGGTAGAAAAAGCCTGATCTCTTGTTCCTGGTGTGAACGTCTTTTATATTGTACAGCCTAAATTAAAGGTAGAAATTAAAGAAGAAACTTTTTCCTATTGCTAGCAGTGGGGACTGTACTTTTATTTAAGGGGGATCAACTTAAATCGGAGGTTGCGCCGATTTATTTTTTTAAAAGCCAGCCGCTAAATGCTGCAGCTGCTGACTTTTAAAAAAAGGATACTTACCTGTCCAGTGCGCCCGTGATGACGTCAGCCGAGGATGAGCAATCGCTCATCACATGCCTGACAAAGGGATGCTGCGTGGCTCCGAAACGTTGCACTCTCCTTGTGTTGTGATCATGCAATAAATCATCCGTTTGGACGCTATTTACGTCTTTTCCATGGTGTGCTGGCAAAAATTCTCATTGTGACTTGTACCAGTATCCAGCTGGTTGTTGGTACAGCACCCTAATCCAAGAGCTCATCCAGGAATGTGTGCGATGGGCACCCGCCGCCATCCTCGGTTAGGGAATCGGGAAGTGAAGCGTTGCGGCTTCACTGCCCGGTTCCCTACTGCGCATGCGCAAGTAGCGCGCCACGCCGTCACTGGTCCCTGCTCTCTTTTGGGAACAGTGTGTTTCCCAGAAGACAGCGGGGGGCTGCAGGTAGAGGCGTGTCTGCCGCAGTACCGTATTCCCGGAAGTGGGTGCAAATACCTGTCTTAGACAGGTATCTCCACCCCCCTCCCCCCTGAAAGGTGCCAAATGTGACACCGGAGGGGGGGAGGGTTCCGAAAAGCGGAAGCTCCATTTTTGGGTAGAGCTCCGCTTTAAACGATCATTTCACCATCACACCCCTCTCAGCTTTGAATAGCAGTTGGCAGGTTAATGACCAGCTTTTTTACTTTGTGTGCCCTAATGGCATAGTGTACAGTATACTTGCACATTACAGAACACTTACCTCTGTGTGTACCCTCCTCAACAGTGCATTGTCTAAAGCTAAGATGGCAGCAGTGGCAATGGAGTGAAGGTGGTTCACTCCATTGCCACTGCTGCCATCCTCTTCACCTCTTCTACCAAGTCTAGAGTTTTCTTGCTTCAGCCATTTAGTGCCCGCTGACGATGTAACTCCTGCACAGTCACATTGGAGTTACAGTTACAGTCACACTGACAGCATCTTGCAGATGCCCGAAAAGGGCCAGTGTGTACAATGTGCTGTGCATGTTCCGCAGGCAGTGTACAGATAACAATCATTTGCTAGAAGATGCGTAAAAGGCTTATAAAGTCTTTATCTACCACAAAACTCTACCTTCTGGAGTATTTTTCTTACCCAAGTTTAGTTTGCCCATTGCTGTAGACTTCAAGTTCCCTGCATGAGCAAAGCATCATATTCACTTTAAAGTGATTGTAAATGCAGAATTTTTTTGAACCACTTCAGCTCTGGAAGGTTTTACCCCCTTACTGACCGGGCCATCTTTTGCGATACTGCACTGCGTAGTGACAATTGCGCAGTCATGCAATGTCGTAACCAAATAATTGTTTTACTAGTAATGGCCGCGATCATCAATTTTTAGCAGGCCTGAGACATTGTGCCAGACAAATCGGACAGCTAACTGACACTTTTTGGGGACCAGTGACACCAATACAGTGATCAGTGCTAAAAAAAAATTACACTGTCACTGTACTAATGACACTGGCATGAAAAAGGGTTAACATCAGGGGTGATCAAGTGGTTTAAGATAACAGAAAACAATACTCCTGCACACAGTCTGAATGTCGTGATGGTACATGTTACTGGCTTTGCTGCCCTCAATGATAAATGAGAAAAAGAAAGAAAGGGCGCACCAGCCCAGTGAATTAAAACTACTCAGACGTAGGTGAAAGATTCACAGTGTAAACAGTTTCCACAGGTACCAGCAATGAGTCAGAACCAATACACTTTAGATGGTCACAGAGCTGGGCTCTGAGGAAGAAGGTTGTCCTTCGAAACTTTCTTGTGTTCCCTGGGAGTGCTTGCTAACTGTGTGGGGGATGGTTGCACTGTAGGAAGACAGATCTGTGTTCCTGCTTAGCAGAAACACAAGATCTCCATCTTCCTTACTAGCAGATCGGCGATCTTCCTTGAATACATAGGCAGAATGCCGCTCTACCTCTCTCCGAACGATCACCTGCTTTCCAGTGGACATCGGGTCCGCCAAATCCACTGATTGGCTACCGATGTGTCCAATCACAGCGCACGCCCCAAAGCCCTTGACAGGTACTGTGATTTTGCACTTAAAGGCCGCCCTACGGCAGTAAATGTACGTGGGGCGGTCCTTAAGCGGTTAATAAACAAACATGTTACTTTCTTGTTCTGTGCAATGTTTTTTTCCAGCGCAGCCCCAATCCTCCACTTCTTGGCCCCCCCCGCTGGTGCTCCTGGCTCCTTTGCCCTGCTGAGTGCACACCATAGCAGTCCGCTTGCTATGGAGACACCCATTAGGGGTTTGCTCCTGAGCTGGCTCTGTGTGTCCAGACACACAGAGTGTGGCTCGGGCCTCCCTGCTCCTTCCTCCCTCCTCACTGGCTGTGATTGACAACAGTGGGAGCCAATGGGAGAGAGGTGCTGCTCTCGTGCACATCGTTGGATAGAGAGCCGGCTCAAGTAAGTATGGGGGGGGTCTGGGGAGCTGCACTCAGATGTTTTTTTTTTCCGCCTTAATGCAGAAAATGCACTAAGGTAAGAACCCTTCAGCCTTTACAACAACTTGAATCCCTTCCAGAGGAGCACGTACTCATGCTCGCTCCCCCATTGCTCCATCCAGCTGTTGGGAGCAGGAGAAGCTTCCACATGTCGGTTGTGAGTCACTAACATCCTACGTCATAGAGCTATGGACTCTCCCCATGTGATAGTTGTTGATGGGCTGTTTTTATGATAGAGGATGCAATAGGAGCAGCCAGACAGTGGTGGCAGAGATAGAGAACTCACGTGGAGTTGTATATTTCTTGGCTGTGCAAAGAATCATTTTATAGATAGATTCAGCAAAATTACCAGCTTCATTGAGAATGCAGTCCATCCTTCTATCAGCACTGATGTTCACCTAAGTGTCCACTTAACAGCTTAATGGATTGCAGGTTCCTCATACAATTGCCTGCTTTTTATAAAATGTAATTTGGACTAGGTTCACACTGAGTGCGGGAATGAAAATGTGTGAGATCCGCTGCATGTCAGTCCCGATTTCAGGGACAATTTCAGAGACATTTGTGCTGGTTTCTGCACAGATGTCAATGGAAATTGCACCCCAAAATCGCTGAAAGAAGTACAGAAACTACATTTGAATGTAGGACGGAGCCATTGCCGGTAATTACCACCAATTTGGCATGCGATTTGACATGTCAAATCACACCAATGTGAACCAGGGCTAAATGAACAGTGGATAGATTAGGTAAAGAATATACGTGGCTGGAGGAAGGTCTTGCTACTCAGCTAACAAGGGGGGGGGGGGGGAATTAGAGTATAATACCAACCTATGGCTACTAAACATTTATTAAAACTTTGTAAGAAATTTGCAGTAACCATAAGTTGGGGTCATACTCCATTTTCTTTCCTTTGTTAGTCTTGTAGTCCTTGGTGACACCCACCATTATAATACAGTGGAACCTTGGATTACGAGCATAATCCATTCCAGGAGAATGCTCGTAATCCAAAGTACTCGCTTATCAAAGCAAGTTTCCCCATAGAAGTCAACGGAAACTAAAATAATTAATTCCGCATTGACTTCAATGGCATGCAATACTGCATGTGGCCAGAGGGGGCGCTGGAGAGCCTCGGAAACAAATGGAAAGGCCAGAGGACACTTCGGCTGAACTCGGGAACTGAGTATTTCAGAAAGGCTCCGATCGCCTCTGAGTATTACCGTACCCTTTTGTTAAGCACCACTACTTAATAGGGAATCCAAGGACAGACATTTTTGTTTCTTTTAGGTCTTTCTACTACTCAAACAATGCTTCAGTGGTAGGGGGTCCCAGTGTCAATATTTAGAGTTTATAAAAAAATATCATTTACCATAATATCTGACTCTTTCTCTGTTTCAGACATGCGAGGAAACATTTTAGCCAGGCAGAAGGAAGCCAGTTGGATGAAGTTCGACAAGTGATGGGGATGTTGGCCTTTCCTTCAGACACTCACATTTCACCTTATAAGGTACGAGATCAGGACTGCCTTATACCTAGTGTTACCAAAGACATTCCAGGAGTAAACAAATGATCAGAAATCACTTCTTCTGCTCGTCTGTGATTATCTCTGCCTGACTGATACTGACCGAACCAACATTTAATAGTGAAAATAACTTCTTACCATGTGACTTTGCATTATACTAAGCCATCTATCCTGTGCAGTGTCTTGGTGTCAGTAAAAGTCCTACCTCCATCAAACAATTGTTACATGTTCTGTCACTGACTTGTGTTATAATGATAGATCTAATCCAGGCAGCGATCATCCATTTTGTCATTGGTTACCAATAGGGTTGTCCCGATACCACTTTTTTAGGACCGAGTACAAGTACCGATACTTTTTTTCATGTACTCGCCGATACCGAATACCGATACTTTTTTTTAAAATGCAGCCATGTCTCCCCCCAAATGCAGCCATGTCTCCCCCGCAAACGCAGCCATGTCTTCCCCCCCCCCCTAAACACAGCCATGTCTCACTCCCAAAATGCAGCCATGTCTCCCCCGCAAACGCAGCCATGTCTTCCCCCCCCAAACACAGCCATGTCTCACTCCCAAAATGCAGCCATGTCTCCCCCGCAAACGCAGCCATGTCTTCCCCCCCCAAACACAGCCATGTCTCACTCCCAAAATGCAGCCATGTCTCCCCCGCAAACGCAGCCATGTCTTCCCCCCCCAAACACAGCCATGTCTCACTCCCAAAATGCAGCCATGTCTCACTCCCAAAATGCAGCCATGTCTTACTCCCAAAATGCAGCCATGTCTCCCCCCAAATGCACCGTTGTCTCTCCCAATATCAGGTTTGTGTGGGTCTCCCCCGCCGTCTAGTTGTTCGGCGCTCAGGGAACATAACAGCTTTCATTTGAATAGCTGTATGTTCCCTGCCGCACCTCGTCATAGCCCCTCCCCCTTGTCCGGGCACTTTGATTGATAGATCACCCGTCCCAGGATTGGACGGGTGATATGTCTAAGTGCCCGGACAAGGGGGAGGGGCTATGACAATGCGCGGCGGGGAACATACAGCTATTTAAATGAAAGCTGTTATGTTCCCTGAGCGCCGAACAACTAGACGGCCGCGGCGGCAGCAGCAGCTCTCCTCCAGTGGTATGTTATACATACCCGAGGACTTCTCTGCTCTCCGCCCCCTCAGTCTCCTCTCCGGCCGCTCCCCGCCCCCTCTCCGCCCCCACTCAGAGAGAAAAAAAAAGGTATTCAGTGAAGCATCGGGAGCATTTGCACGAGTACAAGTACTCGCGCAAATGCTCATTATCGGTACCGATACTAGTATCGGTATCGGGACAACCCTAGTTACCAATGTACCCAGCCTAACCACATAAACTGCACTCAGAAAATTAGTCCAGGCATCTGGAGGTACCTTTTTATATAGAGTAAAACCTTGGATTGCAGGCATAATATGTTCCGGAAACATGCTTGTAATCCAAAGTACTCTTATATCAAAGAGAATTTTCCCATAAGAAATAATGGAAACTCCAAATGATTTGTTCCACCACCATTTATTCATAAGTCCTTATAAGTCCATATAAAAAGATCATAGCAATGTGATGGGTTGTGTAACCATAAAATGTCCATCCACAAATGGCAGCCTCCACAAGAGAATTAGAAGCAAAATCCAGCAGGAGCTACAGGGTATAAAAGAGAAGAGAGGCACCTCTAAGTGTAGCAATATGGTTACATTTAATGAAGGTTCAACATTTAGCAACTCACATGGTTGGTGATTAAAAGAGGCACATCTAAGTATACAGGGATCTGGGGCAAAGCTGTCCACATAGACCATCCTCCTCACTGCCGGCTCTCACCGCTGTCAGTCTGCAATCATGACCGGGAAGACTACCCTGCAGTAGAGGGATCTGAAAGTGAGGCTTGAAGTGCTCATGGAAGGGAGGACATCAATGGCGGTGAGGAAGATAGTCTATTTGGACAGCTTTACCCCGGATGCCTGCATACTTAGATGTGCCTGTTTTAATCATCAACCATGTGAGTTTCTAAATGTTGTACCTTCATTAAATGTAACAATATTGCTACACTTGGAGGCGCCTCTCTTCTATTTCATACTCCGTTGCGACATGACGCTACTCTTATATCAAGACAACGCTTGTATATTAAGTCAAAATTTATTAAAAAATGTTGCTCGTCTTTCAAAACGCTCTCAAACCAAGTTACTCTCAAACCAAGGTTTTACTGTATAGCTTTACTCCTCTTCTATGGCACTTCTGAAGCCTTAAAACCTAGCATGCTCTGTTATGCAAATGTATCTGAAACATGTCAGTCTCCACCTTTTTTGCCTGTCTCCCCAGTGAATAGTACAACTGCTCTCAATATAATATTACCAATAGCGAGGGGTTGTAGATGCAGGACCAAGTCATGTTTAGTTCCTAAAGTCAGAGTTTGCAATCTAAAGAGATTCTGCTCATGAGTCTCCTGTGATTTGTATTTTCAGTTATTAAAGTGGAGGTTCCATCAAAAAAACTATTTTGCTTTAAACTGTAGCTTACGACTAAAAAATAATTTTTTTTTTTTACTCATCTGGAAATGCCTGTTGCTATGCGGTCCCACGAAATCTGCCTTTGAAACCACCTAGGATTCTGACATCATCTCCCTCTAATGCTCCTGGGAAATGTGTGTCATCATTTCCCAGGATGCAGTGCGCTGTCCAATAATCACTCCCCATCCAAGACTTCCAGGAAGTAAGTGCCTGTAGGCTTCACAATGCCCACAAGCAAAATGACAACGGTGTAGATATAGTTTTATAAACTATATTTTTTGAATATCTATGCGGATCGGCGGCGGATTGTAAAATAGTAAGTGACCGGATTTATATTATAAAAACGCATGATGAAAGGACATACATTTTAAAAAATGCTAATTGTGGTTGGAACTCCGCTTTAAGGAAGGAAGGTGAGGAGAATTTGAAATCTTTTCAGAAAGGTTTTTATGCAGAACATAAATAGGATCACTTGACACTTTTTCATACTTTAACAAAATGGTTTCCTCTCCATACAGGATCTTTTGGACCCAGCTCGATGGCGCATGCTCATCCAACAGTTTCGATATGACAACTATAGACTACATCAGCTGGGAAATAATTCTGTGTTTACTATAACTCTTCAGGCAGGCCTCTCTGCTATTAAAACACCGTATCCTTTTATTACATTATAGTGGTATCTCTTACCACCTCTGCACAGTCTGTATATTTCTGCTAATCATACATATTTCATAAGATGTGGGTTTCCACTTTTTGATTCCTCCAGTAGTCAACCAGAAGTTACCTCTGGAGTAGAAATGTTGGAGAAAGGTTTCTTGATTTTGTATTCCAGTTTTAGGGTTTACATTTATTGCTTTACTTTTTCAGAAACAATGAACTTTAAAAAAAAAAAAGACACAAAGTGACAATGAGATAAGATCGATTAGATAGAGGGATTGAATATAGGTTGAACAGACTATAATAGTACTTACCTTCATAGTGTTGATTTATGCTCTTCCAGGATTGATTAGAACCTCTGCGCCTTAAAAAAGAAGTATGTGTTTTATTTATTTTTAGCTTCATCCTTTTCCCAGTGAGCTGCTAATACATAAAAGTGTTTCCAGCCCTCTGAGAAGTACATCTTTTCTGTTAAAATCAAGGTAAATACCTGTTGAAGGGGCCACAGTCTGATTCTTATGCCGACAATCTTGTCGGGATCCACCCTCTTTCCTTCTCCTGTTTGATGATGGCTCTGGGCTGTCTGCTTTCCCCCTTCTCCACTCACACTGCACACAGCTCAGATCAATTATATTACAGAAGGCTTCTATCTGCACACTGTGTAGCTGGATTCTATGCTGCACTGAAAAAACAAGACTTCTTTATTGCCCAAGGATAAAAACGCACTTACTAGAGATAAAAATGGGGGAAGGCTCATCATAGTAAAGGAGGTATGAAGTCCAGCAATAGGCAGTCTTAAAGGTAGTCCAGTGAGCAGCTTGAAGAAATGGATTCCAGCTGACCAGCAGAGGGTGGGGAGGGGGTGCATGGAGAACCCACCAGGAAGAACGGCCATGCTCACTGGACTATCTTTACTATGAAGAGCCTTCCCCCATTTTTTTCTCTGGTAAGTGTGTTTTTATCCTTGAGCAATAAATAAGTCCTCTGTTACTGGACTTGGAAGCGCCTTCTGTTTGTTTTTTTATTGCCAGAGATTTGCTTCCCTCTTAGAATGCTGCCATCAGAGTCACCTGATTTGCCTGATTTACACCACCATCCCTGCAGACTATTATCTCTGGCCAGTTATGTCATCCAGAGTGCCTTCTTTCCACTACCGGATTCTATGTGGCACAGCTGTTTTTATCTGGGAAATTCACAGGTCAGAGCTGCAGCATAGCGCGCAGCTACACAGTGTGCAGATAGAGACTGTAAAGTGAATTGATCTGAGCTGTGTGCAAGAAGCATGTAGGGAGTAGGTAGGAGGGAAATGGAGTTGTGCTGACTGTGCTCAGACTGTGCACAGTACAGGGATGTCAGAAAGCACTCAGCAGTTGTTTACTGTTCAGGTGTGTGCCTGTTCAGTAGGTACTGCCACATATTCCAGTTGGGGAGGGACAGAAAGGGGGGGTGGATTGCTGGAGTTATGACCACCCCTCATACAGCAAATTGACCTTACAGGGATCTACATGATAGATGAAGTGCCCTTACTGGAAAAACAAAAGGAAGGAAGAAAGCAACAACAGCTGATTCATGATTATGGTAATATTTGTTCATTGTCTCCTACTTCTCCTTTAAAGGGTCACTAAAGGAATTTTTTTTTTTAGCTAAATAGCTTCCTTTACCTTACTGCAGTCCTGGTTTCATGTCCTCATTGTTCGTTTTTGCTTTGATGTTGCTGTAAATCCTCTCTGTTTTGGACACTTCCTGGTTGCCTGTTTCCTGATAACCACAGTACTGGGAGACTTCTCACGGTGGTCACTAATCAAAGAGGTGTGATTACTGTGTGTAAAACAAAACTGGATTGGTGCTGAGGAGTTTTAGACAAAGTATCACTGCTCTCTATTGGCTGACTGCCCTCTAGTGGCTCTCTGTACATCAGAGAACCAGCAAACAACAGCAAAACCGAAACTAAACTGCAGGTACATTATATGATTGTTTTTTTTATCTATTTTTAATCATTTTTAAAAGGAATCAGTTAACTATTATGTCTCTATGCCCTGTAAACAGTCATTTCAGCTAAAAAAACTTTTTCCTTTAGTGACCCTTTAAGATTGAGGCTATATATTGAAGTGGTTTGAACGTCTTCATGTGAGGTGTTAGGTTCAGCAGGAAATAACAATTGGAATGACATTGTTGTCTTGAAGGAGGGCATTTCTTTCTGATAACCAGTTAAAAAATCTTTGTGTCCTCTACATTACTTTTGACGAAGACTACTACAGGTATGTCAGGTAAGGAGGAAGCCCAAAGATGGCCAAAAATACTTACAAAATGTAACTCTAGACGTATGAACCAAAATCAATTCATGCATAAAAAAGGAGAGATAATTGTGCTGCTTATCCTTTGTAATCCAGCCAGCATGCTGGGGTGGGTCTGGGTCCTGCAGTAGATCTGTAGGTACATAGGAGATCCCAGACCTGGTTATGGTGCCAGGCAGAGGTGTTTTGAACACAAGACTGGCTGTAGAGACATTTCATATAAATGCATTACAGCTTTGTTTTCAGTTGTTTGCAGAAGACTTCTTCATTATACACTATGGGCCAGATTCACAAAGAGATACGACGGTGTATCTCCTGATACACCATCGTATCTCTGACTTACACTGGTCCTATCTATGCGCCTGATTCATAGAATAAGATACGCATAGATAGGGCTAGATCCGACAGTGTTACAATGTGTTACACTGTCAGATCTTTTTTTAAATTTAAAAATGGCGCCGGGGGCGTTCCCGCTGATTTACGATAAATAATATGTAAATCAGCGAGATACGCAAATTCACGAACGTACGCGGACCCGTCGCAGTGTTACGTCGTTTCCGTAGCGGTTTTCCGTCGTATACTTACCCCTTCTTTTATCAGGCGCAGCCAATGTTAAGTATAGCCGGCGTTCCCGCGTCAAATTTGAAATTTCCTACGTCGTTTGCGTACGCCGATTCACGAACACGCGCGTCGCAAGTCCCGCTCACGTCGCAACCACTGACGTCCTAGTGACGTCAGTGGGAGCAATGCACGCCGGGAAATTCCCCGGACGACGCATGCGCATTTAAATCGGCGCGGGAACGCGCCTGATTTAAATATGACACTCCCCTAGCCGCGGAATTTGAATTCCGCTGGGGGATTTAGGATCCGCCGTCGCAAGTTTGGAGGTAAGTGGTTTGTGAATTAGCCACTTGCCTCAAACTTGCGGGAGCGGATCTTAATTCACGTAGATCGAGCGGATCTATAGATCCGCTGAGCTACGTGAATCTGGCCCACTATTACCAAAAGTATTGGGACACATGCCTCTACACGCCCATGAACTTTAACCACTTAAAGACCTTAGGTGTTTTTCAGATTTGGTGTTTGCAAGACTAAAACAGTTTTTTCTGCTAGAAAATTACTTAAAACCTCCAAACATTATATATATTTTTTTTCTAACACCCTAGAGAATAAAGTGGCGGTCATCGCAATACTTTTTGTCACACCGTATTTGCGCAGCAGTCTTACAAGCGCACTTTTTTTTGAAAAAATTCACTTTTTTGAATTAAAAAATAAGACAACAATAAATTTGGCCCAATTTTTTTATATATTGTGAAAGATAATGTTACGCCGAGTAAAATGATACCCAACATGTCACGCTTTAAAATTGCGCCCGCTCGTGGCATGGCGTCAAACTTTTACCCTTAAAAATCTAGATAGGCGACGTTTAAAAAATTCTATAAGTTGCATTTTTTGAGCTACAGAGTAGCTCTAGGGCTATAATTATTGCTCTCGCTCTAACGATCGCGGCGATACCTCACTTGTGTGATTTGAACACCGTTTTCATATGCGGGCGCTACTCGCGTATGCGTTCGCTTCTGCGCGCAAGCTCGTCAGGACGGGGCGCTTTAAAAAAATTTTTTTTTTGTTTTCTTATTTAATTTTATTGATTTTATTATTTTTTACACTAAAATATAAAAAAAAAAAAAATGATCACTTTTATTCCTATTACAAGGAATGTAAACATCCCTTGTAATAGAAAAAAGCATGACAGGTCCTCTTAAATATGAGATCTGGGGTCAAAAAGACCTCAGATCTCATATTTAGGCTTAAATGCAAAAAAAAAGGAAAATTTGTCATTTAAAAAAATGACAAAAAAAAATTGTCTCTTTAAGAGGCTGGGCGGGACTGACGGTTTGACGTCACTTCCGCCCAGCAGAGCTATGAGGACGGGTGGGGGCCATCTTGCCCTCACTCAAGTCCTCGCTCTCCAGGCGGCAGCATCAGATCTCCTCCGCCGCTACCGACGGCTCCGGTAAGCGGCGGAGGGCGCGGAAAAGCGGCGGGAGGGGGGGCCCCTCTCCCGCCACCGATAACGGCGATCTCGCGGCGAATCCGCCGCGGAGACCGCCGTTATCGTTTACACGGCCGCCCGCTGAAAACATGGATATCTCAGTTGTGGCAGCAGCTGCTGCCGTTACTGAGATATCCATGTTTAAAAAGAGGACGTACATTTACAATACGCGGGTCTTTAAGTAGTTAATGGCATCCCAGTCTTAGTTTGTAGGGTTCAATATTGAGTTGGCCCACCCTTTGCAGCTTTTTCTGGGAAGGCTGTCCAGAAGGTTTAGGAGTGTGTCTATGGGAATGTTTGACCATTCTTCCAGAAGCGCAATTGTGAGGTCAGGCACTGATGTGGATGAGACGGCCTGGCTTGCAGTCTCCGCTCTAATTAATCCCAGAGGTGTCCTCCACCCCAAACTCGCTCATCCATGTATTTATGGACCTTGCTTTGTGCACTGGTCCAAATCATTTGGTGGAGGGGGGGGGGGGGATTATGGTGTGGGGTTGTTTTTCAGGGGTTGGGCTTGGCCCCTTAGTTCCAGTGAAGGAAAATCTTAAAGCGGGAGTTCACCCAATTCGTTTTTTTTTTTTTCTATTTTCCCCTTAGCTTCATGCTCGTTTTGTCTAGGGGAATCGGCTATTTGTTTTAAAATATGATCCGTACTTACCCGTTTTCGAGATGCATCCTCTCCTTCGCTTCCGGGTATGGGTCTTCGGGAGCGGGCGTTCCTTCTTGATTGACAGTCTTCCGAGAGGCTTCCGACGGTCGCATCCATCGCGTTACTCGTAGCCAAAAGAAGCCGAACGTCGGTGCGCTCTATACTGCGCCTGCGCACCGACGTTCGGCTTCTTTCGGAAAATCGTGACGCGATGGATGCGACCGTCGGAAGCCTCTCGGAAGACTGTCAATCAAGAAGGAACGCCCAGTCCCGCAGCCCATACCCGGAAGCGGCAGAGAAGATGCATCTCGTAAACGGTAAGTACGGATCATATTTTAAAACAAATAGCCGATTCCCCTAGACAAAACGAGCATTCATCTAGGGGGAAAATGTGTTCTCTATGAGTGAACCTCCGGCATACCAAGACATTTTGGACAATTTCATGCTCCCAACAGTTTGGAGTTGGCCCTTTCCTGTTTCAACATGACTGCACACCAGTGCACAAAGCAAGGTCCATAAAGACATGGATGAGTGAGTTTGGGATGGAGGAACTTGCCTGGCCTGCACAGAGTCCCGACCTCAACCTGATGGAACACCTTTGGGATGAATTACAGTGGGGACTACAAGCCAGACCTTCTTGTCCACACCAGTGCCTGACCTCACAAATGCTGGAAGAATGATCAAACATTCCCATAGACACACTCCTAAACCTTGTGGACAGCCTTCCCAGAAGAGTTGAAGCTGTTATAGCGGAAAAGGGTGGGCCAACTCAATATTGAACCCCATGGACTAAGACTGGGATGCGATTCATGTTCATGTAAAGGCAGGTGTCCCAATACTTTGACAATATAGTGTATCTCCCAGATGGCCTGGGAACACGTTGAAACTCTGGCTAGGCAAAATCCAAGCCTTGGGTAGCCTTCAAGTGCTGCCACAAGACTTTTCACCCAGGCTTCACGTACTTGTCACAGACATCACCTGGATCTGTCGTATTTTATATTCCATGAAAAACTAAAGCGTTTGGGAGGCAGCATACATTATGATATGTGATGTGCACATTTCTCTGCCGATCAACTAAAATATGTCACAGAGCAGTTTGAACTAATTGCTGACCTGAAAATCCCCGAATATCTCAACAGCATGGAAAAAAAAGCCTGGGATTGAGGAGTGTTCCAAATGGATTGACCCAAAATGATGACAATAAACACCGTTTTGAATGTAAAACATGATGTGCCTCCACCCAGTGATTTAGATGAAGGATAAAGACTTTGGGGCAGATCCACATAGATTTGGATAGGCGCAGCGTATCAGAGATACGCTACGCCGCCGTATCTTACCTGGCTTTAAGTCGAATCCAGGAAGATTTTGCGCCGTAAGTTGCGGCGGCGTAGTGTATTTCTGGCGGCAGAGTTCAAATCGGCGGGTAGGGGGCATGAATCATTTAAATGAAGCACGTCCCCGCGCCGATTGAACTGCGCATGCTCTGTTTCGAAATTTCCCGCCGTGCTTTGCGCGAAATGACGTCGCAACAACGTCATTTTTTGAACTTAGACGTGACTTACGTCCATCCCTATTCACGGACGACTTACGCAAAAAAAAATTAAAAAATTGAATTTCGACGCGGGAACGACGGCCATACTTAACATGGCAAGTCTATCTATACGCCGGATAATACCAGCTTTAACCATACGCCGGAAAAAGCCGACTAGCGACGGCGTAAGAGAATGCGATGGCCGCACGTACCTTTGTGGATCGACGGAAAAAGCTAATTAGCATACCCGACGCGGAAAACGACGCAAACTCCACTCAGCGGGCGCCGAAGTATTGCACCTACGATACGAAGCCGTACGCCTGTCGGATCCAACCCAGATGCCGTCATATCTTGGTTTGAGGATTCAAACTAAAGATACGACGCGGGAAATTTGAAAGTAAGCCGACGTATCAGTAGATACGCCGGCGTACTCGCTATGTGGATCTGGCCCTTTGTTTGTATTTGTGATGGAAGTAATGACATATAAAGAAAATGCTGTACTGTATTTTGCCGTATTTTTGGGCTTTTTGGCTCCTTTGCACCCTTGTCATAATCAAGTTATACTTTGTTGTTCCCTTTTTCTGGCTTCATACCAAAGCAGTTTTCAAGCAACAGCAAGCAGCTTTTGTTTGCAAAAATATCCAAACAGATCAAGACAACCTACCGCCAGCAGGTTTCTGTTGTTGGTACCTAAAGGTACCATTAAATGGTGCTAGATTGCATAGTTCCAGTTATTTTTTAAATTAAAAGCTGTTTGAAATTGCCTGAAATGAACTATACATTTCCAGTCCAGCCGGAAGTTCCCGTCCTGCTGCCAGAACACAGCACTGTATACTATATGTAATGCCGCGTACACACGGTCGTTTTTTGTGATGGAAAAAAAACCGACATTTTTAAAAACGTCATTTAAAATGAACGTGTGGGGAAAACGTTGTTTTATGTCGTCTGAAAAACGACAAAAAAAATTCAAACAAGCTTAAATTTTTTATGTCGTTTTTTAAAACGTCGTTTTTTGTGTCATAAAAAATTACCGTGTGTGGGCTAAAACGACGTTTTTAAACCCGCGCATGCTCAGAAGCAAGTTATGACGCGAGCTTGAATGGAACAGAGTGCCGCCGTACGTGCTGAACGTAACCGCGCTTTGCTAGAGCATTTTGGAAAAACGATGGTGTGTAGGCAACGTAGTTTTTTAAAATGAGAAAAAAACTAAGTTTTTTTACAAGACAAAAAACAACCGTGTGTACGCGGCATAACAGTTCATACAGCCCATGCATCTATTAGTGAAGTAAACCGTTTGGACCAGCTTGGTCAGTTTAGGGGTCCCAGGGTGGTAAATAAGGATTCTGATATTGATTTAGATTGGTCATCAGAACATGAATCCACCAAGCAGCACTAAGAACATGGCAGTGGTTCAAACCCTTCACTACTCTATCCAAAATGTGAAAATAGTTTTATTCTATGGCTGGAAGAAAGTACATAATGGTAGCTTTTTATCATGATATTAGTCACATTATTATCTTTTTATTAAAATTAAAAATATGTTATGGTATTGCACAGAGCAGTCTCTTACTACTTGTGGTGGTCCCCCGCAACGGCTCTGTGCTTCTTTTTCTTATAAGTCCATGGACGTCCTCCCAGAGTTAAGGAACCGCCTTGTAGCCGTGATTCGGCTATGAGGCGGTGATTAAGTGGTTACCTAATGCTTACAAGCCCCCCAGCCCCCCGGTTTACTTACCTGAGCCCTCAAAAGTCCTGCGTCATGAACGCGCTGGCTTCTCACCCCTGTCTTCTCGGCTATTCATTGGAGATTGATAGGAGCGCAGCCATTGGCTTCCGCTGCTGTCAATCTAATCAATGACACATTGGGGGCGGGGCCGAGTGATACACTTGGCGGCTATGGCAGCCACTGTATCACACGGGAGCGTGCCCACAAGCCAACCGCCTTGGGAGAGCGCTTCCCTGAACAGGGGTTAGCTCTTGCGGGGAGGAGCCGAGACAGCCGCTGAGGGACCCCAGAAGACGTGGATCGGGGCCACTCTGTGCAAAACGAGCCGCACAGTGGAGGTAAGTAGAAAACCTTTACAACCCCTTTTAATGCAGGGAATGCATTGGATTTAAAAAAAAGTTTTGCCTTTATAACCACTTTAAAGGGGATATAACTGTATTTAGTCTTTGTTTTGTGTTGTGAATGTCATTCATCCTTGACCACATTCCTAACAGTCAGTGCTACAAAGAAGATGGGACTTCTAAGAACCCAGACTGTCCAGTGTGCAGCAAGTCCCTGAACAAGCTAGCTCAGCCTCTTCCAATGGCACACTGTGCCAACTCCAGACTGGTGTGCAAGATTTCAGGAGATGTCATGAATGAAAACAACCCTCCCATGATGCTACCTAATGGATATGTGTATGGCTACAATGTGAGTATTGTATGGGCTTTTGGTGTGAACATGGTAGTGAAACAATGTGGTGCTTTGTGCACCCTAGCAGGCAAAGCAAGCAGGTTTGCATATATAGGTGCATCTCATAAAATTAGAATATCATTAAAAAGTTAATTAATTTCAGTAATTTTCTGTCAGATGCCGATATTTAGAAATTCGGGGTGTCCGATGGCTGATATATGATGCCGATTTTTGCGGCCGATATTTTAGGCAAATCTTTCTTCTTTTTTTTTCCCCCCTTCATCTCATAAAAAATAAAGCGTGATGCCAGACATCGCATGCGATTCACACCACATTGCAGTGCACATCACATGCGATGTCTGTGCGATGCAATTTCAGCCATACAAACTGAATTTGTATTGCTGAAATCGCATTGCATTAGGCTTCTTTCACACTATGGATTGTATGTCCGTTTTATAATATCCGTATTACACCTATTAACGGACGTTTATTAACGGATTTAATAACGGATACATACGGATAAATATTTTACCATTCTTCCTTTATTGAAAACGGATAATGTTTATCCGTATATATCCGTTATATCATTCCTTTCTAACGTCCGTTAATAAAAAACATTTCACCCTTTCTTGAAGTCCAGCTCCAGAAGTCGTATGGATATTCAGGGGAACCCCGCCGTCAATTTAAAACAAAAATGACGTGCGGTTCCTGGTAAATATCCATAACCAGACCCTTCAGGTCTGGTATGGATATTCAGGGGAACCCCGCCGTCAATTTAAAACAAAAATGACGTGCGGTTCCCCCTAAATATCCATAACCAGACCCATTATCCGAGCACGTTGACCTGGCCGGCCGCAGAAAAGAGGGGGGGACAGAGTGCGGCCCCCCCTCTCTCCTGAACCGCACCAGGCCACATGCCCTCAACATGGGGAGGATGTCCCCATGTTGATGGGGACAAGGGTCTCATCCCCACAACCCTTGCCCGGTGGTTGTGGGGGTATGCGGGCGGGAGGTTTATCAGAATCTGGAAGACCCCTTTAACAAAGGGGACCCCCAGATCCTGACCCCCCCCCCCCCCTGTGTGAAATGGTAATGGGGTACACTGTACCTCTACCATTCCACGAAGGAAGTAAAAAGTATTGTAAAAAAAACACACTGACACAAAAGAATAAAGTCCTTTATTAAAAAAAAAAAAAAAATCCAGCGCTGAAAAATCCACTCGTTCCCGGCTTCCTGCGTTGTCCTGATCCAGCGACGGGTGCGGGTGATCTCCCGCGATGAGAAGATCCAGCGTCGGGTGATCTCCGCTCCGGCGATGTGAAGATCCATCCATCCGGCGCAGCAGCATCCCGGACCTCCTCTCACCGCTGGGCACAGCCCAGCGAATGAGCGGCTGAAGCTGTGACATTTCTTATATAGAGGAGGCAGAGCCACCCGTCACGTGACCCTGCCCCCTCTGACGTACCTCTGCTACGTCACTGGGGAAGACCAAGAAGAGGAAAGGTCTTTCCTCTTCATGGTCTTCCCCAGTGACGTAGCAGAGGTACGTCAGAGGGGGCAGGGTCACGTGACGGGTGGCTCTGCCTCCTCTATATAAGAAATGTCACAGCTTCAGCCGCTCATTCGCTGGGCTGTGCCCAGCGGTGAGAGGAGGTCCGGGATGCTGCTGCGCCGGATGGATGGATCTTCACATCGCCGGAGCGGAGATCACCCGACGCTGGATCTTCTCATCGCGGGAGATCACCCGCACCCGTCGCTGGATCAGGACAACGCAGGAAGCCGGGAACGAGTGGATTTTTCAGCGCTGGATTTTTTTTTTTTTTTTTTAATAAAGGACTTTATTCTTTTGTGTCGGTGTGTTTTTTTTACAATACTTTTTACTTCCTTCGTGAAATGGTAGAGGTACAGTGTACCCCATTACCATTTCACACAGGGGGGGGGGTCAGGATCTGGGGGTCCCCTTTGTTAAAGGGGTCTTCCAGATTCTGATAAACCTCCCGCCCGCATACCCCCACAACCACCGGGCAAGGGTTGTGGGGATGAGACCCTTGTCCCCATCAACATGGGGACATCCTCCCCATGTTGAGGGCATGTGGCCTGGTGCGGTTCAGGAGAGAGGGGGGGCCGCACTCTGTCCCCCCCTCTTTTCTGCGGCCAGCCAGGTCAACGTGCTCGGATAACGGGTCTGGTTATGGATATTTAGGGGGAACCGCACGTCATTTTTGTTTTAAATTGACGGCGGGGTTCCCCTGAATATCCATACCAGACCTGAAGGGTCTGGTTATGGATATTTAGGGGGAACCGCACGTCATTTTTGTTTTAAATTGACGGCGGGGTTCCCCTGAATATCCATACCAGACCTGAAGGGTCTGGTTATGGATATTTTCTGGGAACCGCACGTCACTTTTGTTTTAAATTGACGGCGGGGTTCCCCTGAATATCCATACCAGACCTGAAGGGTCTGGTTATGGATATTTACCGGGAACCGCACGTCATTTTTGTTTTAAATTGACAGCGGGGTTCCCCTGAATATCCATGCTCAGTAAAATTAACGTCCGTTAACATAACGGACATTTACGGAGACATTTACTAACGTCCATGTGCCATAGACTTCAATGTTAAAATATAACGGACGTTAATATATCCGTTACTTGCAACGGACAAAAAATGGACAAAAAATAGTGCAAGACCCGTCACATATTCCGTTATAACTAACGTCCGTATGTTATAACGGACTATTACGGATCTTTACGGAACATAAAAAAATCCCATAGACTTTAATGATATTTTATAAAGGACGTATAACTTCCGTTTTTTAACATTATCTGACGGATTTTAAAACGGATTATTAAAACGGATTTATTTTGTAGTGTGAAAAGGGCCTTAGCACTAAAATGGTGCAGGACCCTTTTTTTGGTCCGCACTGGAATCCGATTGCATGGATGTTCACACCCATCCAATCCGAATCCTGCACCATTTCATCGTTTGCACTGCGATCTGCAAACTGATCTGGGGGTGTTAACTTTACATTGACACCTGCAGTGGTTCTCAGATCTCAGTGTGAACCACTGTGCGATTCAGGTGCGATGTGGGAACCCGCACTGAATTTGCACAGTTCTCGCATCGCACTAGTGTGAACCGGCCTAAATCTGACTGCCCATAGAGTAGAGTGGGGCTGTGTCTGTGTTCGCTCAGCAGAAACTGAGCAGACATGGGCTTGCCATCCGCCCACACTCAGCAGACAGATACCCCACTGAGTAAAGCCCACCCTGTGTCTTCTGTTTTGTTCCCATCAACTTTGCTCTGTCCCCATGTCCCCCCACGCTATGGGCCAGATTCTCAGAGACTTATGTCAGCGTATCGGTAGATACGCCGTCGTAAGTCCCAATCTGCGCCGTCATATATTTAAGCGTATTTACGCTTAAATTTGGCTAAGATACGAGCGGCGTAAGTCTCCTACGCCGTCGTATCTTAGGGTGCATATTTACGCTGGCCGCTAGGTGGCGCTTCCGTTGTTTTCCGCGTCGAATATGCAAATGAGCAAGATACGCCCATTCACGAACGTACGTACGCCCGTCACAATTAGTTACGCCTTTTACGTAACACATACGCCGGCGTAAAGATAAAGCAGGTCTCTGGGTGGCGTAGCCCATGCAAAGTATGGACGTCGGAACAAGCGTATCTTTTTACGTCGTTTGCGTAAGTCGTACGCGAATAGGGCTGTGCGTAAGTTACGTTCACGTCGTAGGCAGCGTTTGACGTATTTTAGGCATTCTATCCAACGCATGCGCACTGAGGTACGTCTGCGGACGGCGCATGCACCGTACGTTCGAAACGTCATTTACATGGGGGTCATGCTTTATTTGTATTTGAATTAGGGCGCTTACGCCGGCATATTTACGCTACGCCACTGTAACTTAGGACGCAAGTGCTTTGTGAATACAGCACTTGCCTCTCTAAGTTGCGGCGGCGTAGCGTAAATACGATACGCTATGCCCGCCCACACTTACGCCGGGGTACGTGAATCTAGGCCTATGTCCCCAACTATTCCTCATGAGTTCACCTCTCTGGTTTAGAGGGTCCCCATGATGTACATACAGCAGTTGCAGGCTGCATAATCAAAGAACAGAAAATTATTTAAAAAAAATTTCTTTAAAGAGTAGCCTGGATAATACCGTAAAAAAAAGAAAGAAAGAGCAGACAGTCACAGAATGAGGCATCTAATCAGCTGTGCTGAGCAAAGTACATATGGGAGCCAGGCTGCTGTGCTAATCGGCCTAATTAGCATAATAATTGGCCGATGCTGATTTCATAAAGGACAAATATCGGCCGATATATCGGCCGACCTCTAGTCTGGTGTCTCTGCTTCCTCTTGAAAATACCCCACAGATTATCTATGAGGTTTGGGTCAGGCCACGCACTATTTTTTTTTTTTTGGTAATATTGCAATTTTCTGAGATACTGAACTTTGGGTCTTCAGTAGCTGTAAGCCATAATCCTCAAAATTAAAAGAAAGAATTGCTTGAAATATATCACTCCGTGTGTAACGCATCTATATAAATATATGAGTTTCACATTTTGAATTGAATTACTGAAATAAATGGACTTTTTTGATGATATTTCTAATTTTATGAGATGCACCTGTCAAATCTTGTATTTCCTTCCCGTCACAGAGAGCTGTATAAAGATCCTTTAACATCTGCCATTTCAGATTTCAAATATGATTGCTGATGAAATCTTCTGCCTGCAGCTGGACTCTTTAGGTGTTCACATTCCTAGTCTGTACAGTCAATGCTGTTCATTGAATTTCTTACTACCAGATTATTCTGAAATTCCATTTAGCATGCAACCAGACCTCACTCATATAACCTTAAAGTGATACTAAAGTCTCCTTTTTTATATATATAAAAATAACAAACATGTTTTACTTACCTGTTCTGTGCAGTGGATTTGCACAGATCAGCCATGATCCTCCTCTTCTCGGGTCCTTTTTCGATGCTCCTGGCTCCTCCCTCTTGTTGAGTGCCCCCCACAGCAAGCAGCTTGCCATGGGGGCACCCGAGCGGAGCTCCCTGTGTCCATTCAGACAGCCCTGCCCCCTTTCTCTCCTCATTGGCTCACTGATTTTGATTGACAGCAGCAGGAGCCGATTATGCCACGCTGCTGTCTCAGCCAATGTAGAGGGGAGTCCCGGACAGCCGAGTCTCTTGTGCAACATCGCTGGATCAAGATGGACCTCAGGTAGGTATTAGGGGGGCTGATACACACAGAAGGTGTTTTATCTTCATGCATAGAATGCAAAAAAAAAAAATCTGCGCTTACAACCACATTAACTTGAATGGTGGAGATAACTCAAATAGGCTTATTTAGCAAACTCACTTTGCGCATACAGTTGCACTTTGGATGCTACAGATCTTCGTAAAAGAGGGTGAGCTCTGTTGACTTCCATTATCCAATCACATTGAGAAAAAAAAAAAATTTGCACTTCCCTTGCATGTGATTGGGTATTATTTGAAAAGTGAAGCTGTACCTTATTTACTAAGCTCTGGAACAACTGCACTTGTAAAGTGCACATTCTACTTGCCTTCAGTAGTGTATTGGTCAAATTTGAATATCTCTGATCCTGTGGGTCAACTCTCTGGGCACTTTTTATGACACACTGAAAGCCTAGCCATATAATTTTCATGGCAACTATTTTTTATTTTTTTTATGAGCTAGGTTGCCATGTCTTTCTTTAACCCTCCCCATCTGCATTGGCTTGGGACCAGCATGCAGAATATAAAACATGTGCATAGACATTTTTTTTTATACAAGCCAACCTAGCCACATATCTTTGGAGAACATACACACTCCATTCACATAGTGTTTGGTCTTATATTCAAGCCGGCGCTGCAAGCATAAGTGCTAACTATTAAACCACTGTGCTGCCCAAAGTGAATACAGCCAGATGTTTTATTTGGGGTATGGTAAGGTGACCAGATTTTTTAAATGAAATCCGGTGACATTTTTTTTTTATACTAGTAATGGTGGCAAACAGTGACTATCTGCCCGCCTCATAGTCTTAGGCCCCTTTCACACCAAGGAATTTTTCAGGCCTTTTAGCGCTAAAAATAGCGCCTAAATAACGCCTAAAAAAATCTGTCCTGCAGTATTCAGTGTGAAAGCCCAAAGTCTTTCACACTGAAGCTTGTGCTAGCAGGACCGCTCCAAAAGTTCTGCTAGCCGCATCTTTGGAGCGGTGTGTTTACCGCTGCTGCCCACTGAAATCAATGGGACAGCGCGGCTATACCGCCCGCAAACCGCTGCTGTAGCAGCGGTTTGCGGGCGGTTTTAACCCTTTCTCAGGTGATAGCGGGGGTAAAACCGCACCGCTAGCGGCCGAATATCGCAGCAAAAACAACGGTATAGCGGCGCTAAAAATAGCGCCGCTATACCGCCAGCACACCTCCCGTGCCCAGTGTGAAAGGGGCTTTACTCTCCGGGGCTTAGCTACTACTGGGAGGGGAGCGGAAGAAGATTACTTTGCCAGGGAAGAAGATAAGCAGGCAGGTGGCTGGCCGGGACTTGATCCAAGGCAGAAGAACATCGCCCAGAGGCGATTCAGTTCGCATGTGCCGCGCTATATAAGTCTTTCATTCATTCAACATGCGAGCGAAGCTGAATGGGCATGCCCCCGAAACTGAAGAAATATTCCCTCCGTTCTGACCAGCACATGATCATCAGAAAAGGGCACAGATAATGGAAAAAAATAGACCACCCCAAAACTAGTAGGAGCGGCGGAGCGGGGGTGTGTTTGGATCCAGCCCCTGTTCAAATCCAATCCGGGGACAAAACCAGGGACAGACTTTGTCCGGGGACAGTGTTCCTTAATCCGGGGACTGTCCCCTGAAATTATGGATGTCTGGTCACCCTGGGGTATGGCGAACCCCCTCCTTTTTCTTTTTCTTTTTGTTTGTCTTATTGGGGGGAAGACTTCCTTCACTTCCTGTCCCGGATACACAGTAGAATTTGAAAGAAAAGTAAATTGAAATTTCTGTTGCATTCATTGACAGACATAGCTCTTCTATCCTGTAGGTGGCAATATAACCCTATGGTCAAGAATAGAAGAGCTGTGTCCATCAATGAACTCAGAGAAAGGGATTTTACGGTGCATAACAAAAATCCAGTTTTCTCTTGCGTTCTTTGACGGACACAGCTCTTCTATTCTAGACCATGGGGTTATAGTGCCACCTACAGGATAGAAGAGCAGTGTCCACCAGTGAACTTGGAATTTTACGGTGGGTAACAAAAAATATATATTTTTTCCAACGTGAGGGGAAATATCTTAAACAGTTTCCACATTGGAAGAATAACCTTCAATTCCTGTCTTGTTGACAAATGTAAAATGTTGGATTTCCCGTCACGTTCTGTCCCATTATCTATGGTCACTAGGACAAAATCTCCGCAGAGGGCACAGCAATAAAACTCTGCGATGAAGAGAAAAGCAGCACACCAAATAGATTCTGGAGCAGGATTTACTACTCTTTTGCTATTTTAACTTCAGAGTCTTCAATCAACTCTTTGCAGGGCCAGATTAAGAACATCATGGGCCTGGTGCTGAGGATATTGGTGGGGCCTTTTAGGCTGCATTCACACCTCCGCGACAAGTAACGCCGCGTACGCGGCGTATTTTGCCGCAAATAGTGTAACTTTTTTTTTTACAAATCCTTCCTATTGCTTTGTATGGCCGAACTCCAATGCCACCTGAAAAAAAGGGTCCGGGACTTTTTTTCATGCCGCAGGTGTACGGCGTCTATGAGATGTGAACCATCTCATAGACAGCAATGGGAATTCTCCCCTCCAGCGGCACGAGCGGCCGGCGTCGGGCGTTTTGTTGCGGAGGTGTGAATGGGGTGTAATAAATAATAAATAAATGCGTGGGAATGACATGAACGCAGCCCAGCCAAGGCAAGTGACCAAAGGCACAGAACCCAGAAGGAAGACCGGGTGAAGGTGAAAGTGTCCAGGCCCCGCCTGATTCATCGCAGCACTGGAGGGCTCAGTCTGAAAATGTAAGTGTACACTAATGTGCTAATATGCTGTGCATACTTGTACGTTGTGGCATAACCTACCCCCGGGCCTCTAAAAAGTAGTAATGTCAGGAAAGTTTACTACCGCTTTATTATCACAGGATCCCAGGAGCCTCTCATGGGGCCCCCTACAGACCCGGTGGACGGTGGCCCTTGGGCAGTGCCTAAGTGCACAGTTGCCAACATTTAAAAAATATTTTCAGGGCGACTTTTTTATATAAGTGCTATATTTAGAGTAGCTGAGATCCCCGATGTTCCTCTATACATCATAGTAGTAATCACAAAATTAAATAAGTACTAATAATGGGGCAGAACAAATATGAGAACTGATATTTCCTTTAGTTGAACTAACAAAAGTGTGTCCATTCTAGAGCTGGTAACATTGAGGATATTCAGTATAATTTTAAAGAACTGTTTTTGTGGGTAAGCGACATAGGGGAGGAGTATGGACGGTATATAAGTGGGAAGTATGTGCAGGTGAGGGAGAGGAATGTGGAGGGTCTAACAGTGGGCACTATGTACAGGAGAGGAGTACAAAGGGTACGGAAAAAAGCACTATGTACAGGAGAGGATTGTGAAGGGTATGACAATTGGCAGTATGTACAGGAAGAGTGAGGGGGTATGACAGAGGGTAGTACGTACCAGAGAGAAGTGTGGAGGGTATGATGGGGCAGTATGTACAGGAGAGGAGTGTGGAGGGTATGACAGTGGGCAGTATGTACAGGAGAGGAATGTAGACGGTATGATAGTGGGCTCTATGTATAGGAGAGGAGTGTGGAGGGTATGACAGTGAACACTATGTATAGGAGAGGAGTGTGGAGGGTATGACAGTGGGCACTATGTATAGGAGAGGAGTGTGGAGGGTATGACAGTGAGCAGTATGTACAGGAGAGGAGTGTGGAGGGTGCGACAGTGGGCACTAAGTACAGGAGAGAAGTGTATGACAGCAGGCACTATGTACAGGAGAGGAATGTGAAGGGTATGATAGTGGGCGCTATGTATAGGAGAGGAGTGTGGAGGGTATGACAGTGGGCACTATGTACAGGAGAGGAGTGTGTAGGGTATGACAGTGGGTACTATGTATAGGAGAGAAGTGTGGAGAGTATGACAGTGGGCACTATGTACAGGAGAGGAGTGTGGAGAGTATGACAGTGAGCACTATGTACAGGAGTGGAAGGATATTTAGGGACTGAGTAGTGGTTAAGCGGGTCATACATGGATTGAAATTACGCCAATTATGCAGAGACCAGCCATAGTCAATCTATGTATGGGCTAGCTGCTTTTACACAAGTCAATCTATTAATCAACTTGAGTACAACCAGCCTGTTTTTTTTTTTTCTTAAAACAATCAGTGCTGCCAGCTAAAGTTAGCAACACTGATCATTGTACGCACTGGCAGAACACAATAACACTGCAGGAGTGATTCCCCCATCCACAGGTCAGCAGGTGAGAGGGTGTGTGGTTACAGGCTGGGGAGAGATACTAGTCAGTGGCTGGGTAGGCACTGGTAGTATCAGAGCCAGATACACACAGGTTACATACGCCACGATCGCTAGAGCGAGAACAATAATTCTAGTACTAGACCTCCTCTGTAACTCTAAACATGTAACCTAAAAAAATGTAAAGCATCGCTTAGGATACCAAAAAAAATTGTGCTAACTTAACTAACTAACTGTTTTTTTAATGAATGAAACATTTTTTTCCAAAAAAACATGTTTGAAAAATTGCTGCGCAAATACCGTGCTAGAGCTGCACAATTAATCGTTAAAAAAAATCGTGATCTCGATTCAACCCCCCTGACGATTTTCAATGCAGAGTTTGCTGATTCTTTCATATAACAAGTGGAGAGACTTTCAGCTGTCAAAAGAAAATATCCGGGCAGTCTGCCAAGTTTTTAACAGGAAACATTGTAACTGACACTTCCTTCTTAGATCAAAGGGATACACTTCTGTGTGTAAAGAACAAATCTGGGCAGTTTGCGAAGTTTGTAAACAAAATGAAACATTGTAACTAACTAACATTGTAACTAAATTTAACCACTTAAAGTCCAACACTTGTTTCTTAAGTTAAAAAGCAATATTATTTGCTAGAAAATTACTTGGAACTGCCAAACATTATATATATTTTAGCAGAGACTCTAGGGAATACAATGGCTATTGCTGCAATATGTTATGTCACACTGCATTTTCCCACTTCAATGAATAATAAAAACCATAAAAACAAAACAGTGAAGTTAGCCCATTTTTAATATTTTTTTGTTTTAATGTGAAAGATGATGTTACGCCGCAACAATCGTGAGAGAATCGTGATCTATCTTCTAAGCAAAAAAATTGCAATTCTCATTTTAGCCAGAATCGTGCAGCTCTGTACCGTGCAACATAAAAAGTGCAAAGACCACCATAGAGTAATTTTCTAGCAAAAAACAAATGATGATTTTTACATGTAGTAGAGAAGTGTCAGAATTGCCCTGGGTGCCCTATGAGTAATATACAAATAATTATTATAAGCACTGTGATCCTATCAGTCTGCTGCAGTGTGTCAGCTTGTATTTATATTGGCCGCTCTGAATGTAGCTTCTGACAGGCTGTGCAAGCAGGCCCGTATCTCCGGAACCATAAATGATAGCCGTCCCATATTTTAACCAGTTGTGGGGTAGCTCTTCCCATGCCTACCCCTAAATGTGGGGTTTCTGTGACCTCTGGTCATCGAGCTACAACCCCCCAAATTCAATCTTAAAAAAAAAATATTTTTTTTTTTTTTTTTTTTTTTTTTTAGGGCAAATGGGCCTATCTTGAGAAAGGGGCCTGGAGCTGCAGCTCCATCAGCCCCATTGTTAATCCGGCCCTGACTCTTTGACCCACTCAACTAGTCTATATAAAACAAAAAATAACTTTAGGCTCTAGATAATGTATACTTTGTTTATATGAAATTAATTGTAAAAAAAAAAATCTTGTTTGTTTGTTTACATGTGCATTTTTATTTTAGGCTGCATTCACACCTGAGCGTAGGTCGTTCGGTCGTTTTTTTGTGGGTTTTTTTCCGGCGTTTTGTCGCGCGTATTCATGCTTATTTGCGCGTTTGCACACAGCGTCGTCCGACGTTTTTGTACTTTGACGTTTTTATTTTAGCCAATAGGAAAAATGATCATCTTTTCATCACTTGTTGCTATGTTAGTAGATTTTTTTTATCTTCTGCCTGGGTGAAATGTTCTATTGATTAAAGCGACAAAACGCCCGTAGCAAACGCTCGTTGTCGCGCTAGTCGCTTGAATCAAGCGTTTCCATTACTTTCTATGGGAAATGGAAACGCCCAAACCGCTCGATTCGTGCGAACTTGTTTGAGCTTCAGGCTTTAGGCGTCAGGCGTTTTGGAGTGGAGATGTGAACCATCTCCATAGGGAATAATGTATTTTTTCCCCTCTAGCGTTTTTGAGCGTCGCGCTTCAGGCGACAAAACGCTCAGGTGTGAATGCAGCCTTAGTCTCTTGTTGGAATTTCATCAAAAATCCCTTATCTTCATAATAGTGGGGGATGGGAGAGGTACAAAAGACAAGGTAGATGGGCAGCAAGAGCTCCGCACTTCTTCATAAATAATACTTCACTCTTTGAGTAGCTGTATTCAGATAATGTTTCAAGCATTTTTGATCAAAAAGTTAAAAGATAAAAAAAAAAATCTGGTCAAAAAGAGCTTTCAGGCCAAATGAACATTGGACATTTAGCTCCGTTGCATGGGATTCTGGGGTGTGGGTGGAAGACAGTCACACTGTCCAGTGTTACTCCAGGCAACCTCATTTAACTGAAAGCTCCTGCGATTCAACAATTCACCAAGTGATACTAACATTTAGGACAGTATGGGGGAGATTTACTAAAACTGGAGGGTGCAAAATCTGGTGAAGCTCCGCATAGAAACCGATCAGCTTCTAAATTCAAAAGAGATTGGAACGCTGCCATCTTTTTTTGTATTATTTTTTCATGGTGAGGACAGTATATTGGATTGCTTGCAGCAATTTTATTTTATTTGGGTGTAGCGCTGATTATTTGATTTTTAGCTTCTAAATTCAGCTTGTTCAATTAAACCGGGGTTAAGCCCCTCCCCCCCCCCCCAATTCTTTTTTTAAATACTGTAGCTGCTGACTTACCATTACGACACTTACCTGTCCAGGCATCCAACAGTGTCATAACCCACCACCATCTCGTCTAAGGGAGGCCTACTGGTTTCCTTCTGTGAATGCGCTCTCTAAATGGCCCATTAGAGGATATTCAGAGCTGCACCACATTTTGCGCACTCCAATTTTAGTAATTCAACCCCTATGTGCCCAGAAAAGAATACCGGGAGCCCTGAAGTCTCGTGCATCGGGACTAAATGCCAATGTGCATGAGGTCTTACAAGTTTATTAGGGTTGTCCCGATACCACTTTTTTAGGACCGAGTTTTTTTCATGTACTCGCCGATACCGAATACCGATACTTTCTTTTTAAATATATTGCAGCCGTGTCCCCCCACATATATCCAGCCGTGTCCCCCCACATATATTGCAGCCATGTCCCCCCATATATTGCAGCCATGTCCCCCCATATATTGCAGCCATGTCCCCCCATATATTACAGCCGTGTCCCCCCACATATATCCAGCCGTGTCCCCCCACATATATTGCAGCCGTGTCCCCCCACATATATTGCAGCCATGTCCCCCCATATATTGCAGCCATGTCCCCCCCATATATTGCAGCCATGTCCCCCCACATATATCCAGCCATGTCCCCCCACATATATCCAGCCATGTTCCCCCCACACATATCCAGCCATGTCCCCCCCACACATATCCAGCCATGTCCCCCCACACATATCCAGCCATGTCCCCCCACATATTGCAGCCATGTCCCCCCACATATTGCAGCCATGTCCCCCCACATATTGCAGCCATGTCCCCCCACATATATCCAGCCATGTCCCCCCACATATATGCAGCCATGTCCCCCCACATATATCCAGCCATGTCCCCCCACATATATCCAGCCATGTCCCCCCATATATTGCAGCCATGCCCCCCCCACATATATCCAGCCATGTCCCCCCACATATATCCAGCCATGTCCCCCCACATATATCCAGCCATGTCCCCCCATATATTGCAGCCATGTCTCCCATACCTAGTAGATGATGCTGCCGCATTAATCAGCGTGCGGGAAACATTACAGGCAACTTTCGTTTGAATAGCTGTCCATTCCTTGCCGCGCCGTGTATAGACACTCCCCCTTGCTCGGGATTGGACGGATCTGTCCAATCCCGAGCAAGGGGGAGTGTCTATACACGGCATGGCGGGGAATACAGCTATTCAAACGACAGCTGCCTGTAATGTTCCCCGCACGCTGATTAACGCAGCAGCGGCGGCTTTGTGGTATGCGGCGGGGGGGGGGGGCAAGTATTCTATTCAGGCATCGGGGGCATTTGCGGGAGTACAAGTACTCCCGCAAATACTCGGTATCGGTATCGGGACAACCCTATACAATTTTTTATGGGCACTTTTGCAGTGTGTGTGGGAATATCAGTAATGCTTTCCATTATTTCCTGAACAACAAGAATACTGATCAATAATTGTTGACAATTAGATGATATATGTAATTGTTGAAAAATGGTTGTTCTGGCTCTCTCCTGGTGACCCTATTTTTTTTATATATATGCTTGACCAGCCTGAAGTCCAGGTGAGCTTTCAATTTAAATCTGCTAAACACATTCCAAGCACATCAAAGTAAAAGGTGTGAGGTGTCTCCAGGTTTTTTTTTTCTAAAGCAACCACAACCTGTGCAGAAAAGCCTGTCCCCTGCCAGCATGCTGCAGAGAGGGACCCCTGTTCTCTGCGGGGAAGCCGGGGTCTCTTTACAGATATGACAAGCTCATAATAAGTCAGAGCCAGAGTTCTCCAATCAGTGGAGAGCATGAGCTTTGCTAACTGCAGAGTTATAGGTCTGACTCCACAGTGAGCGTGTTGGGCTGCTGCATGTACTGTAGGTACAAGTAAAAAAAATACTTTACTACCACTTTAAGAGTTATGGACTGTGATTTAAGACTGCAGAACACCGCCCACCTACGTAATGAAAAAGAGGAGAGAGGGGGTGCTCCATAGCCCTATAACATGTGACAACATTGCTCCTCCATAGGTATGGTACAATGAGTGAGCATTGTCACCCCAGCACAGGAAGGGTGTTTACTATCAGGGTCATCCGTTTATAAATAATAATGAAGAAGCCAGAAAAAAAAAAGGAATGCAGGGACTACATTTAAGGACTGGTGTGCTGCAATTCATCACATTTTTTTCTTGGGTTTAGATATCCTTTAGCCACTTGCTTATACTGCTGCACCAGATCCCATACCTACTACGTGATCTGACACTTCCGGGTCTGGTCTGCGCACGCTCGCCACTGGCGGCAGCTCACAGCGGGAGCTGATCTCTGGGTACCAGAGACTCTATGTCCACAGGCACCCGCCCATCATTAGCCACAGAGACAACGGCGATCTACCTATGTAAACAAGGCAGATCACTTTTATAGCAGAATGTAAAAAAAAAAGTGATTTTTCCAAGATTGGCAAACAATTACCATCAAAAGAAAGCGCTATTTGTGGGGAAAAGGGATATACGTTTTGAGTACAGTGTCACACAAGTGCGCTATTGTCAGTTAAAGTAATGCAGTGCCGTATCGCAGGAAATGGCCTGGTCATGAAGGGGTGTAAGACCTTCCAGAGCTGAAGTGGTTAAGGACTGGTATACTGAGATATATGACATTTTTTTCTTGGTGTTGGATATCCCTTAAAGAGAACCTGTAGCAGTGGAGGAGACGATATGCTGTAAAGAAAGAGGTGGCTCCTGGGAATCATTTTGGTTGGGAATGTGTTTGGTCCGGTGCTTTTGTACAATGTTCCTTTTCTGCATTTCCATGGTAATAGACAGCAGGGGAGCACAAAGTATTAGATTAGCCTTATAGGCCGCGCTCCCAAAATACACTTAAGAGCTTTTATTGTTTGAAGCCTGTGTCCACCACCTCTAGCGTCTCCTCCGCCTTTACAGCTTTATTTGCTATTTTAACCAGAACTTCAGGCACACAGTTAAAACACATATTGAGATACATCCTTTATATGCTGATTATTGTACCTTAGAAGGGATTTGTAATTTTTATGCTGGTAATCTGACGCACCAGGCAAGCCAGGCAGGTGGTTTACTTATTTCTTGGTTCATCAGTGCAGCATCCTATGTCGCTTCTCCACCTTCAACCTGCTCATTGGAATATTAGACAACATCTCTGACTGTCCAATTAGAAGACATGAGATTTGGGAAGTAGTAAAGCTATACCAGAGAAAGGTCCCTTTGACACTGACGGACCAATCGGGTCTGCCTGTGAGTTTTTCAGACGGACCCGATCAGACCCTCCATTGCTCTCTATGGAGCGGCAGATGTCAGCGGACATGTGTCCACTAACATCTGCTATCATCTGATCCTGTCTGCTAAAAACAGACGGATGACAGTTGGATGGAAACTGACAGGCGGTCTGTTTACATCCAATCACCCCATAGAGAACAGCGAGCAGTGACCGTGTCCGCTGGGCATCAGCAGACCGGACATGGACCGGTCATCAGCCTGCTCAGTAGAGATCAGCAGAGAGATCCCCCACAGAGCAGGTGGAGCCACTGGAGCAGGGGCCTTATAATCTTTCTGGCTGTCAGTCATAAAACTGAAGTGGATGTTTCTGAGACCTGAATTGGACTCATCACCTGAATAATGAATGAATGGAGGGAATCAAGGGCCAGATCCACGTAGCCCGGGCGCAACTTAACTTTCCCGATTTAAGTTACACCGCCGCAATTTTTCCAAGTTAGTGCCCGATCCACAAAGCACTTACCTGGAAATTTGCAGCGGTGTAACTTAAATCCGTCCGGCGCAAAACGGCGGGCCCAATCGAATGGGGCGAGTCCCATTTAAATTAGGCGCGCTCCCGCGCCGGACGTACTGCGCATGCTCCGTCGGGTAAATTACCCGACGTGCATTGCGCTAACTGACGTCGCACCGACGTCATTTGCTTAGACGTTAACGTAAATGGCGTCCAGCGCCATTCACGGACGTCTTACGCAAACGACGTTGATGTTTAAATTTTGACGCGGGAACGATGGCCATACTTAACATGGCTTAAGAGAACTAGGGCTCAGCCCTAGTTTTACGCGGCAAAACCCGACGGAAACTACGTAGATTTAGATCGACGGGACGTTCGGGGATAGCCGTAAGTCTTCATTTGCATATTCTACGCCGGCCGCAATGGCCTCGCCACCTAGCGGCCGGCCTAGAATTGCATCCTTAAGATCCAACAGTGTAATTCAATTACACCTGTCGGATCTTAGGGCTAGCTATGCGTAACTGATTCTATGAATCAGTCGCATAGTTAGAAACAGAGATACGACGGCGTATCAGTAGATACGCCGTCGTATCTCGTTTGGGGATCTGGCCCCAAATTCCTATGGGGCACAGTGGCTCCAGTGGGGCTGCTCTCAGCACAACCCCTAAACCTGAAAAGTCCAATTGGAGCACCAGACTAGAAAACTGGGAGTCCAAAATCTTTTAATGACGGACTATCTTCATTAAAAAGTGTTGGCTTCTAGTCTGGCGCTCTTATTGGACTTTTCACACGTCAATCATAAAACTGGCTGTACAAAATTAAAATAAAAAAAATCTGCTGGCAGGTAAAGTTTATGTTTCAACTATGGATTTTGAGTAAACCTTACTATGTTTTAAAGCCGATCTCCAGAAAAAAACAAATACCGTCCCTTGGAGTGGGGTTGCACCCCCACTGCAAGGGTTAAATACTTGTTTATGTGTAGGGTACCGGAAAGAGCAGTTTTACTTGCCTGATCCTCCAGCAGCCGACGCTCTCCTCTTGTCATCTACACCCTGCTTTGTTGACTGTCTCTCAGCATCATCATGTACAATGCACAGCGGTTGTTTTTGAGGATAAGCTAGCATCTGACTATGGCTAGTAAAAGGTTGGCCAAAGAATCCAAGTCCTGCCATAGGTTGTACAGTGCACAGCAGTTGTTTTTTTGAGGGTGAGTCAACATCTGACTAGAGTTGGAAAAAAGTTGGCTATAAACTTAAATTTCTGCTCAAGATCCAGAAAACACTTGTGTTTGCACATGCCTTAGCTAAAGCTAATCACATGGTACAGTGTGCTACCATGTGATAGCTGTGGGCCAATTACAGCTCACTAGCAAAGAAAGCAAATCTGTTATGAATCAGATTAATTCATGACATCTTTGTTGACATTGTGATCATGTGACTGTGTAGCTATCGCATGATTACTGGGCCCTATCGGGATCCACATTCGCAGTCACGTACCCCTGTGTCTCTACAGGCAAAATAATGTATGGGTACGTCGCTTTGCCTTTTCATACTGCCTGCCAGTAAATGTACTGTGGGCGGTCGGCAAGTGGTTATTTTTTTTATTAAAGGTGAACTTGGCCTTTAAACTAACATTTCCAGTGGGAATGCAGCAGGAACCACCAAAGGCACTGTCATTGGACAATGGAATAGCAGTTGCTGGAGCTTAGCTAAGATGTTAAAGAGGAGTTCCACCCAAATTTGGAACTTTCTCTTAACCCACTCCTCTCCCCCTTACATGCCACATTTGGCATGTAATTTTTTTGGGGGGGGAGTGGGGGCTTCAGCACGAGTGGGACTTCCTGTCCCACTTCCTCCTTCCTGTAGGCGACTAAGCTTAATCGCCTTCAGGAAGTGGCTGCTGTAGGCGATCGCCTAGGACACGTCACAGGTCCTAGGCGATCTCCTGGCCAATTACACAGCGCCGCTCGCGCATGCGCAGTGCCGCTCGCGCATGCGCAGTGGGTGCCCGGCCGTGAAGCCGAAAGCTGTCACGGCCGGGTGCCCACACTGAAAATGAAGACGCCGGCCGGGGAGGGGGGGAGAAGAGCGGAGCCCCGGCCGGCGCGTCGCTGGAGCAGGTAAGTGCCTGTTTATTAAAAGCCAGCAGCTACACTTTTTGTTGCTGCTGACTTTTAATAAACATACAAATGGCTGGAACTCCCCTTTAAGGTAAGGTAGGCCCAATAATAAAGTAAAACCTAAATCAAGAGAGATGCACAGTTTTCCCATACAGGCATCTTGTGGTGTTTGTTCATAAGCACACCATTTAGATTTTAAAAGGTTAAAATTGAATAAGGTTCATTTTAATTTGGCCTAGGCTTTTGATTTTAGTATTGGTAATCATTTCAAAATGTCTATTGTTGAGTAGTGTTTATTTATAACAGGAGCTATATTCATGTTTCATTTTTATTTCTTTTTTTTTCTCTTCTCCAGTCTCTTCTCTCTATTCGCCAAGATGACAAAGTAATTTGTCCCAGAACCAAAGAGGTCTTCAACTTCTCGCAAGCCGAGAAGGTCTACATCATGTAGAGCTGTCCTTTTGTGCCTCTAGAGCCTGCTGAAGACGAGGCAGGAGCATCACACGCACAACTCTCCCATTCATTGGTTGCATTTGTCTTTTGCGGCCAAAGATTCTATACAAGCAACAATTACCACTTCAAGACATCTTACACAACAGAAGTGCAAAAACATAAGGAAAAAAAAAAAAACATTTGTACTTTAGGAAACTAAAACCTTTTTGATTCTGAGCATTTTTTTTTTGTAACGTACAGTCAAGACGGATGCTTCGGAATAGTTAATTTGTTTAAGTTAGATACTTTCCGGCCCTACACGGAGATGCAGCGTTTGGCTGCTCCATCAAGTAGTAAAGCCTTGCGTTTATTCTTTGTGCAAGTTTTGGGATCTTATTATTCATATTGCTGCCTTACTCCTAGCTTTCGGAATGTACACCCATGGACATACGTACCACAAACTCATCTGTGTATTTTCTACAGTTACCAGGAATAATCTTAAAAGGGTTTTCCACTTTTATCAAAAAAGTTGACTTCTGCTTTAAAGGGGAAAGCATTTGAAACAGTAGCTTCTCACCTGTTACCAATGACTTTTTATAGACTCCTACTATAGCTTCCTGATCTTACTAGGACCAACATCTTCACCCGCCTAATCCAGACTTGTACTGTAGTCATCTAATTAGCAGTACATATTTGGACTTTAGCCTGTCAAGATTCATGGGTAAAGATACACCATGTTACTAAATGTAAGATTTAAGTGTAGCTAGGAGGTTTTTCTATTCATAAGTAATCCCATTTACCTCTGCAACAGCCCTCCTGCACTACGTATATACCAGGGGTCTACAAACCTTCTGAACAAAGGGCCAGTTTACTGTACTTCAGACTTTAAGGGGGCCAGACCGTGGCCTTCGAGAGTAAAAAATGCCCGAGCATCAGTGGGAGTAAACCCTCCCCATCATTGCTGTCATTGGGAGGAATTGTGCCCCATTGTTGGTGTCATTGGGAGGAATTGTGCTCCGTCATTGCCCCCATTGTTGTTGCCATTGAGAGGAATTGTGCCTTTACTGGTGTCTGTAAATAAAAGTTTGCCCCAAGGGCTGGATTAAAGCAAGCAACGGGCCACATCTGGCCCCCGGGTCACAGTCTGGAGACCACTGCTATATAGGCTTCTTCACCCTTTGACAAGATTATAATAAGAAATTTCTTTTGGTAAAACCTGGCGAAGCATCTCATCCATGGCAGTGTAAAAGGTCGCTAAGCCTAGATATATTCCAGTATGCTGGAAGAAGTCTTGAGACCAATATTGGAGCATTTTTATAAGGAAAAGGGTATAAGCCCTTCATCACGAGTGCTGGGTTGCTATAAAATATGAATGCCCCCCATGGGTTGTACAGTGAACAGCATTTTATTTATTTTTTTGAGGGTGAACTAGCATCTGCCTTTTAGCTAGCAAAAAGTTGGCCAATATGTTCAAGTTCTGCCGTAGGTTGTACAGTGCACAGCAGTTGTTTTTGAGGGTGAGCCAACATCTGGTAAATTGTTGGCCATAGGGTTCAAGTTCTGCCCATCTACAATTGTGTTGAGTTTTTTCACATGTCTTGGGCTAGCTTGAAGGCATTTGTGGGGAAAATTAGCTAGCAACATGTGGCTGGATGGCTTTCCTTCTCCCAAGAACAACTGGCCAAGTTATCTGCAATAGTTTTAAGGCAACTTGAGTGACAGGTTTGGACAACAGTCTAATAATTATTCCACAGGTAGCATTAGTACATTATTCTATTGTAAACAGCAGGTGACAAATCCTGCCATTGCTTACATGCACTGTGTAGTATTACTCTCACATCCTTTGCAGAGAGGAGCCTAAAGCAGAGGTCCACACATCTGATAAAGTGGAAACTGTCTTGAATATTTTAGCCACGCCACAAGGTAAAGAAGCCACGGTTCTGTTCTAGTAGCGCAAGATTATTCTTCTTCATTAACTTTCCGGCAACAACCACAAACATTTTAGTCCTTTACAGTCTTTAAAAGATAGTGCTGTAGAAATTTGTATTTAGTGCTTATATATATTTTTTTTTTGCATGTTGGTGTTCCTTAGCTAATAAAAAGAAAATATTGTAAATTTGAAACTGTCTGTAGATTGGTGTTTTTATTACTTTTATGTGAGCAAGTAAAAATTAGAAGGAAACTACTGATAGTGGTTTGGAATGTCGCCAAGTTCATAATTGCAATTTGGGTAAAATATCACATTAAATATTACTACTTCTTACCATTAGAGCTGGAGCATCATACCATGTGTACAGCAACAGAAACTGCAGAGGAAAAGCCGCAGAGATGTGAAGAGTACACACAGCCATCCTTATGACTGATGGTGAATTTTCATCTACATCCTAAATCACTGTCAATAAAATGTTTGGAAACCTTAGATATGAACATTTTAGTAAAAGATTTCACAGAATTATGGGGAAGAAGATGCAATTTTGTCTAGAAGCCTTTGGACAAAAATGGTCATGAAGCTATGTGTCCCACAAGTCCCTGGGTAAAATGTCTTGCGATTCACACCTCTATAGGCATACCTGCACTTCATTTTTTTATGCATTTTTCATTTTAGAAAAATTAGTTTCACACCATTTAAATGGTGGTCAAAATGATGTAGAGACCCCTCCAAATTATTGAGTTGAGGTGTTTCCTGTTATTACTACAGCAAGCAAAGCTGTTTTAGGCAATTGTGCGCTCCCCAACCTTGTGACCGCAGCTTGGGGAAGGGCTTTTTTTTTTTTTTTTTTGTTCGATCATGACTGCACAAATTTAGGTCCATCACATGGTTTAATGTGGAGGAACTCAAATGGCTGGCATGTCACCCCCGACCCTCTACACTAGTGTTTCTTTTTTTTCCAGAATAATCTTTTATCAAAAGGTAATGTCAATACAATAGAATATACAGTACATTCGATAGAAGGCGAATACAACAAATGAAAGTCTGTAAGTAGAATCGTAGACATGTTACAAGTACACAAAAAGCGAGAGTAGCAGATCCTATCCACTCCCTAAAATGCGTCATCTGGACCAAAGATACATTTGTATACAAGGGAGGAGTAGTATCAAGGGTCCTCTATGAGCACAAACCCTCCCACTAGGTAAACTGATCAAAACGAAGGTTAAAGGTTATGATCCCCCTAATCACACAATCTGAATGGGCAGGATCTCAACTCAAGAGTACTAATTAACAAGAAATGACCAGTAGGAGCGGACCCTAAGCCCGGTCCCCCCTAACGGGAACTCAACTGTAAACCGGGGAGAGGGTTTAAAAATACATATTCAAGAAAGCACGAAAACCTGGTCAGTATATTTACCGTGATCCGCCCCCTTGAAAGAGAGTAAAGGAAAGAAAGCGAGAAATACAAAGAGAAATAGGATTAGTCATAGGACAGGACAATAGTGGGCCAGGTACCCAAGTCATATCCAGTGCAAATGTTGAGTAAAACGTGTTATTCAGATCAATTGGAAGGATTCGTCACAGAGTCAGATGGAGTGGAATTCCTATAGTGCGACCAGCATCCCCAAGTGAGTCTAAATTTTTCAGTATTGTCCCTGGCCTGGTGAATCAGTTTTTCCATCATCTCGACCTTGTCCACTCTATCCTGCCAATCTAGCAATGTAGGCGGAAGGGGGTCTTTGCATCGTATTGGGATGCATTGAGTAGCCGCATTAATTAAGTGTAGCATTAGTGATTTACGATAGATTGATTGGGGCAAAGAGGTGTGATGGAGAAGATACTGCCCCGGGGTAAAGTCAGGTGTGTAGGAGGTTATCTGAGCAATGAGCGAGTGAACATCCCTCCTAAAGGGCTGTAATTTAGGACAGCTCCACCAAATGTGTAGAAGCGTACCCTCTTCTCCTCCACATCTCCAACAATCCGACGACACTGTTGGATAGAACTTATGCATCTTGCTTGGGGTTCTGTACCACCTCGAATAGATCTTATATCGATTTTCTTGAGCTGACACATTTATGGAACCCTTATGTATATGAGTCCAAATTGAGCTCCAGTCATCATCAGATAACGATAACTGAAGGTCAGCTTCCCATTTTGCATGGATGAGGGCCATGGCGGTGGTTTGTGGCGTGAGCCAGGCATATATTACAGAAATGAGATGTCTCTGTGGGGCAGAGGACTCGCATAATTTTTCAAGAGGCGAAAGATCCCTGCACCACAAAGCAGATGTTCGCAAATTTTGGAGGAAATGTCTAATTTAAAAGAATTTAAAGCGTGGTATTTGAAAGTCAGGGAATTTTCGGACCATGTCCGAATGGGATAGGAGTCTACCCTCATCGAAAAACAGATGTGCTCGCAAAGAGGGCGCTGTCCCGGATACCCGCGGATCAGCAGCATCAACGCCATCTGGAAAACCGGGGTTATGATTAAGTGGGGTCAGAGGGCCTGGGTAAGGAGCTGGACACGAGTCTCCACTTGTCTTCCTCAAGCAAGCAAGGGTTGGGCCAATCAAAGGGTGGGACTTACAAGACTTAGGAGTAGATGGTGCATCTACCCCTGGGAGATGCGAGATCCGAAAGCCCACAAAGGCCTCTTCCAATTCAACCCAATCCTTATCTTTCCTGTGAACATGCCAATCCACTATTCTCGTTAGTAGACACGCTTTGTGGTACGGAAGCAGATCCGGCACCCCCATTCCACCTTTCAACTTGGGCATGGTCATTCTATCCCAATTTAGCCTAGCTGGACGTCCAGCCCAAAGAAACAGTTACACTAGTGTTTCTTAACCTTTTTTAAATTATAGACAGTCCTGAGGCACCACATTCTAAAATGTAAAAAACTATACTAATAGTTTTACATAATACTGCAACATTCACACATGTAGAACACCCAACATTAGAGGTGTTTTTTTTTTCTTCCAAAGCAAATACACTTTTGCACCCTGGTACTGCCTAGTATTCTCTCAATTTCTCTCCATCCGTCAGCTAATGTGACCCCAGTGCTCAGGCCGAGGAGGTTCAAACAAGATGACTAATGATGCCTAATGAATGTGGTTCAAAAGTCACCTCTAACATGGATCAGTTGGTCCTATGGGTCTTCATTTCATCTCCAGTGCAATCTTCCTACAGCTGCATGTGTGCCACACAGTGAAACCCTTGGACAAATTGTGCCTTTTGAGTGTGCTCTCTCCTGGTAACATAAGCCATATATACTCCACGGGTTAATCCTATCTCTTCCCTCCTTAAAGATGGCTGTAGCATTAATCCCAGATGCAGTTGTCCCCCCCCCGCTACCTCTAAGGCCCCATACTCACGAGCAAACATGTCTGCTGAAACTGGCCCGCAGGCCAGTTTCAGCAGACATGTTTGGTCGTGTGTGGGCGCGAGCGGGCCGAATTCCAGCAAACATTTGCCCGCCGGGCCTTTTCCCAGCAGACAAATATTCCTGGACTTGTTTTAAAACAGTCCGCTGGAATTCAGCCCGCTCGGACATGTACGGTCGTCAGTACAGACCTACCGTACATGTCCAGGCGCCCGCCGTCCCTCGCATGCGTCGAATGACTTCGACGCATGCGTGGAAGCATTTTAAAGGCGGGCCGCGCACGTTGTCGCGGCGACACCGCGTCATCGACGCGGCGACACCGCGGACACGCCCCGCGTATTGTTTACGCGCGGACTTCTGTACGATGGTGTGTACAACCATCGTACAGAAGCCCTCTGGCAGACATGTATGGTGAAAACGGTCCGACGGACCGCTTTCACCATACATGTTTGTCCGTGTGTACCCGGCCTAAGACGAAGAACTGAGCGATCAAACACTGCTGATTGCTCAGCTCCTGGTCCTCAGCCTGCAGAGAGTCAGTGACTGTCAGTCACCGCATCTCTGCCCCTCTGGTGCTCACTGGAGTGCTGAGCTGTGGAAGGGGTGGGAGCAGTTGGCTCAAGCTCTCAGCATTTTGCTGAGAGCCTGAGCCAGTTGTCAGCTAAAGCCTGGAATGGCTCTGTGATGTCAGCTGACAGCAGGATTTAACGGGTCACAGGGGTACAGAACAAACTGCACTTCTGTGACCCACTAGAAAAGTACAGCCAAACAAGCTTTGGCCATACTTCTCCTTTAAAACTTTCACTAGGCCAGTGGTTCTCAACCTTTCTGGTGCCGCGACCCCTTGATAAAATTTCCCATGTTGTGGAGACCCCTAACAGTAAAATTATTATCGTAGCGTGGGTTTTCAGCACCCAAGGTAAGACATGTAATTTGCGCCCCTAACCCACAGACATTTTAGCTCTCCCTGAGTCCCTTCCACTCGTACAGTATTGAAACCCCTTATGGTACATTTTAGAATGTACCACTCTTTCTCTTTGTTCTCCTTTCTTTCCCTTTTATCCCTCTCTATCCAAATGTTTAGGGTTTTTTTCCCCATCCCTCTCTCTTGCCGCCTTTCTTGCTCTTTCGCTTATTCTTTCTCTCCCTCTTCCTTTGTTCCTCCCATTCTTTTTTTCTCCCTTCCATGTAGTCTCTATTTTTATTCCTTCTCTTACTCCTTGGTGGGGAGTTGGGATGAGTGGCAGTGCTGGTGGGGGGGGGGGGGGGGTGATGGGATCAGTGGCAGTGCTGGGGAGAATTCTGATCAGCCAACTTGATCAAGGTCATCTGCTGATCTGAGAACTGTAGTGGGGACTTTTAATGGCAACTATAATCACAGGTAGTGTTACTCATTGTGTCTCTGACTTTGTGGTGCCTCGTAGCAGTGACACCTATGCCAAAATCAGGAGACGGGGTCTCCTTCAGCCCCTCCCACTTCACATTCCTCACCAGTCAGCTGATCTCTATTCTCTGCCCCCAGCCATGTGGTGAACTGAATGGGCAGCTGCGAAGAGGCTGAGTGGGCGGCTGTGGGCTCCAGGGACAGCCCTGCTGGGCGGCTGCAAAAAAGCTGAGGTGGTGCGGGCTTCAGGAACAGCCCAGGATTCGGTGACCCCTGGCAAATCATTATTCGACAACCCAGGTTGAGAACCACTGCTCTAGGCACATATCTTAGGACTGTAGTCACACCAGCCCTCTCAAGGGTTACTCCTCCACAGGTTTGGCAACAGTCCTAGCACAGCTCCATAAAACAGACACATCATTGTGCTTTCCATATAACACAAGTTTATTACAATAATAGATTAGGAACACTCACATTGACATAGGCAGAGGGATCGCTTATCAAATTCCCGTATGCCGCTCTCTCTGTGGCTCATACAGATCAATCCTGCTTCTTCAGATGCCTAGTAATTCTCTTGGCACGATGACCTCACACTTACGGCCTCCTCTTACGTGTTACACTCTTAGGACTTCATCAGAGGGTGGAGTTCTAAGGGAGTAATGCGAAAGGCGGAGCCACATGTATGAGGTCATCATGCTAGGAGCATTCCCTGGGATTAGCGGAAGCAGGATTGATCAGTAATCATGCTAGGAGCATTCCCAGGAGTTTTGAGCCACATTGATTGCACTTCATTATTTATGCACCATTAGTGATCTATCACACATGGGTGTTCTAGCATTATTTATGTGCATTTGTAGTCACAATTGATAATATGTTTTTTATTGACATTTTTTATCACTTAATGTTATGTAGTGGCTTCTACCAATTCATTAATTTGGATCTAGGGTTTATGCATTTTGGAGCACTGCACTTTATTGATTTGCTAATCAGGTATGAATCACCATTCGTGTTTAGCTGCTCTAAGGTCTTACGGTTCAGGACTAAAATTTGTTCTTCTAGCCTCTGTTCTTTTAACCTCACAGGAGGCTCTGGACTCTTGACATCATCAGAGGTATACCCTGCCCTACTCCACTCACACCACCATGCTTGACTGTAGGCAAGACACACTTGTCTCTGTACTCCTCATCTGGTTGCCGTCAAACACGCTTCACACCATCTGAACCAAATACGTTTATCTTGGTCTCATCAGACCACAGGATATGGTTCCAGTAATCCATGTCCTTAGTCTGCTTGTCTTTAGCGAACTGTTTGCAGGCTTTGTTGTGCATCATCTTTAGAAGAGGCTTCCTTCTGGGAGGACAGCCATGCAGACTAATTTGATGCAGTGTGCAGCATATGGTTTGAGCACTGATAGGCTGATCCCCCTCCCCTTCAACCTCTGCAGCAATTCTGTCAGCACTCATACGTCTATTTCCCAAGAACCTCTGGATATGACACTGAGCATGTACACCCAACTTCTTTGGTCAACCATGACCAGGCCTGTTCTAAGTGGAACCTGTCCTGTTAAACCACTGTATGGTCTTGGCCACCGTGCTGCTGCAGCTCAGTTTCAGGGTCTTGGCAATCTTCTTATAGCCTAGCTCATCTTTATGTAGAGCAACAATTATTTTTTCAGATCCTCAGAGTTCTTTGCCATGAGGTGCCATGTTGAACTTCCAGTAACCAGCATGAGAGCGATAACACCAAATTTAACGCACCTGCTCCCAATTCACACCTGAGACCTTGTAACACTAACAAATCGCATGACACTGGGGAGTGTAAATTTGGCCCAATTTGGACATTTACACTTAGACTTTACACTTTACATTGTAGCAAAGTGTTGGCACATGAAACGATATAATAAAATATTTACACAAATGTGAGGTCTGTACTCACTTTTGTGAGATACTGTATGTGATCCTGCACTTCTGCCTGCAGTGGGCATGCAAAGCTGATCTTCCGGTTTTGGACACTCAATGTATGCCGGCACCCGGCGATTGTCGGGCAGAGACTCGGAACGATTGGTAAAAAAAAATAACAGTAAAACACACAGAACGGAGATCTGCCTACAGTATGTAAACAAGGCAGAGTTTCATTCGGACGGGGGAAGGGATGGATTTTGTGTTCCTGCAAAGCAGGACCTGAAACGGTGAACCAGGATGCACTGGACCCCTACTGTGAGCTGCATGTGGATTATATGTGAACCCAGCCTAGGTGTGACTGGTTCCCTCAAAGTGTCAGTTAGTGTCTTATTGTGTGCTGCAATATCACAGTCCCGCTATAAGTCGCTGATTGCTGCCATTACTAGTTTTTTTTTTTTATATATATAAAATTGTATGTCTTTTTTTGTTTATAGTGCAACAAATACAGAGGTGATCAACACCACCAAAAGAAAGCTCTATTTGTGGGGGGAAAAAATGACATAAATGTTATTTGTGTATACTGTCGCATAACCACGCAATTGTCAGTTAAAGTAACAGCGCCGTTTTACAAAAGGGGTCATGAAGGTAGGTAAACCTTTCCGGAGGTCAAGTGCTTAAAGTGGTTCTAAATGCAGAAGGATTATATGCATTAAGATAAAAAAAAAAAAACTTCTGTGTGCAGCAGCCCTTCCAGCCCCTATAATACTTACCTAAGCCCCTATTTTGATCCAGCGATGTGCAAGAGAGCCTCAGCTCTCTGGGGACTTTGCCTCATTGGCTGAGACAGCAGCCGCTGCCATTGGCTCTCGCTTCTGTCAATCACATCCAGTGAGCCAATGAGGAGAGACAGGGGGCAGGATGAGCCACGGCTCCGTGTCTGAACACAGAGCAGGGGCTTGGGAGTCCCCATAGCAAGCTGCTTGCTCTGGGGGCAGTCAGCAGGAGTGAGGAGCCACTAGTGCCCACGAGGGACCTGAGAAGAGGAGGATCCAGGCTGCTCTGTGCAAAACCATTACACAGAGCCGGTAAGTTTGACCTTTTTTTTTTTTTTTTTAACAGCCAAGCTTTAATATCAGTTTAAGGTAATTGCATGGACTCTGCCTCCACAGTCAAATTTAGTAATTCAATGATTGCTTTGAGCTGGTATTCTGTAATATTGATTTTATTTTATTTTGATTTGATTTTATTATTTGTTAAGCGCTAAATACAGTTCAAAAACTGCGCCAACATGAACTATAGTAAAAAACATAGTCATGCCTAATAACTTTTTCCTTCTTTACAAGTGACAATAAAATAGCTGCACTTCTAGTGCCACCTCTTGGTTCCCGGGATTACTTAAAAATAAAGGCCTCCTTTTAGGTAAAAAATAATAGTAAAAAAATGAAACATGCCATTTTTATTTCATTATTAATGGTACAGAGGGACAACAAAGTAATTTTTAATAGCTAGATTCACGTCGGAGAGCCTAACGTAAGGCAGGCGTAGCGCATCGCATATACGCTACGCCACCGTAAGTTAGAGAGGCAAGTGCTGTATTCACAAAGCACGTCCGTCCTAAGTTACGGCGGCGTAGCGTAAATGTGCCGGCCTTAGCGCGCCTAATTCAAATGAGGAACAGGGGGGCGTGTTTTATGTTAATGAATCGTGACCCGGCGTGATTGACGTTTTTAACGAACGGCGCATGCGCCGTCCGTGGACATATCCCAGTGTGCATTGCTCCAAAGTATGCCGCAAGGACTTATTGGTTTTGATGTGAACGTAAATTACGTTCAGCCCCATTCACGGACGACGTACGCAAACGACGTAAAATTTTCAAAATTCGACGCGGGAACGACGTCCATACTTAACATTGGCTAGGCCAGCTTTTTGGTGGAATAACTTTACGCCTGAAAACGCCTTACGTAAACAGCGTATCTTTACTGCGACGGGCAAGCGTACGTTCGTGAATAGGCGTATCTCGCTGATTTACGCATTCTAGGCGTAAATCAGCGTTCACGCCCCTATCGGCCGGCGGAACTAGATAGCTAAGATATGACGGCGACGGCATTTTTGAAAACGTCATTTAAAATGACCGTGTGTGGGGAAAACGTCGTTTTATGTCTTCTGAAAAACGACAAAAAAAAAATTCGAACATGCTTGAATTTTTGGTGTCGTTTTTCAAAAAGTCGTTTTTTGTGTCATTTAAAATGATAGTGTGTGGGTAAAACGACGTTTTTAAACCCGCGCATGCTCAGAAGCAAGTTATGAAGCGAGCTTGAATGGAACAGAGTGCTGAACGTAACCGCGCTTTTGCTAGAGCATTTTGAAAAAACGATGGTGTGTATGCTACGTCGTTTTTTTAAATGAAGTTTCAAAAACGTTGTTTTTTTTCATCACATAAAACGTTGTTTTTCTATCACAAAAAACGACCGTCTGTACGCGGCATAAGAAGTGGGACTTTGTTACAGTGGCCAGCCACCGAACATTGCAGTGTGTCAGGTACACAAGGGGAGGAGGAGGGAGCGAGGGGAGGTCTCTGCACCCGAGCCTCCCAGGATTGGTCACGGGCACCTCTGCAGCCACAGCGCAAAGCAGCCCCAATGAAACTGCAGTGATGCTTTCCGGGTGGTTTTAACACTTTTTCGTCCGATAGCGGGGGTTAAAAGTGCCCTGCTAGCAGCCGAATACCTCCGCAAACATGACGATAAAGCACGCCTTACCACCGATGCCGCCCGTGCCCCAGTGTGGAAGGGGCCTTATGCCACGTACACACGATCGTTATTCATGTCATGGAAAAAAACAACGTTATTCTCGACGTGATTCCTCTAAAAAAAAATGCTCAAGCAAAGCGCGGTGACGTACAACACGTACAACGTCACCATAAAGGGGAAGTTCCATGCGGATGGCGCCACCCTTTGGGCTGCTTATGCTGATTTTTCTTACCTTTTTTCTTAGCATGCACGTTTTTTTCCCCCTCGTTAAAGCCTACACACGACCGCTTTTCATGACGTGAAAAACTATGAGAAAAAATAGAGCAGGTTCTAAATTTTTAATGGTCATTTTTCTCGTCGAGAAAAATGCTCTGGAGCCTACACACGACCGTTTTTCACAAACAATTTAAAAAATGTAATGTTTCTTGTCATGAAAAACGGTCGTGTGTACGCCGCATAAGTGTTAGGTTTGTGCTTGCAGGAAAAGTTAGTGTCAAGCCCCATACACACTATCAGTTTTCCTGATGGTTTTCTCTTCAGGTTTACCAAAACCATGTAGTACAAGGACCTGCCTGATTGCATTCAAATTGAAACGCTTAAGGTTTGACCTCATATTAGATGGTTTTGGTAAACCTGAAGAGAAAACCATCAGGAAAACTGATAGTGTGTATGGGGCTTTAGAGCTACAGGCAAAATATTTGTAAGAGAGTTAGTGTTAGGTTTGGGGTTACAGTTACCGGGAAGGTAGTATGAGGGTTAGTATTATGTTTTGGGTTAGAGGAAAGGTTAGTGTAAGGCCTCGTACACACGAGAGGATTTCCGCTGGAAACGGTCCGCCGGACCGTTTCCAGCAGATAAATCCTCGGGCGGATTTTGATCTGATGGCTGTACACACCATCAGATCAAAATCCCCGCGGAATACATCCGCGGTGACGTAAAAGGTAAATACTTCCACTCATGCGTCGAATCATTACGACGCATGCAAGGGATGGGGATCGGTTGGACTTATCCGGTGAGTCTGTACAGACGACCGGATAAGTCCGGCGGACAGGATTCCAGCGTATAGATTTCTTAGCATGCTAAGAAATTTTTATCCGCTGAAAATCCGTCGGCTGGATTTTTATCCGCCTGAAAATGTCCGCTAGGCTGTACACACGACCGGATCTATCTGCTGGAACTGATCCGCGGATCAATCCCAGCGGATCGATCCGGTCGTGTGTACGGGGCCTGATGCCGGGTACAGACGAGAGGATTGATCCGCGGATACGGTCCGTAAATTTTTATCTGCTGGAAATCGGTCGGGCCGAAAAAAATCAGCGGAAAAAGATCCGTTGGGATGTACACACCAGCGGATCTATCCGCTGGAACTGATCCGCAGATCAATTCCAGCGGATAGATCCTCTCGTGTGTACGGGGCCTTAGAGTTACAGGGAAAAATAGTATGAGGGTTAATGGTTAGTGTTAGGTTTTGGGTTACAGGGAATGTTAGGATAATGGTTAGTGTTAGGTTTGGGGTTACAGGGAATGTTAGGATAATGGTTAGTGTTAGGTTTGGGGTTACAGGGAATGTTAGGATAATGGTTAGTGTTAGGTTTGTGGTTACAGGGAATGTTAGGATAATGGTTAGTGTTAGATTTGTGGTTACAGGGAATGTTAGGATAATGGTTAGTGTTAGGTTTGTGGTTACAGGGAATGTTAGGATAATGGTTAGTGTTAGGTTTTTGGTTACAGGGAATGTTAGGATAATGGTTAGTGTTAGGTTTTTGGTTACAGGGAATGTTAGGATAATGGTTAGTGTTAGGTTTTTGGTTACAGGGAATGTTAGGATAATGGTTAGTGTTAGGTTTGTGGTTACAGGGAATGTTAGGATAATGGTTAGTGTTAGGTTTGGGGTTACAGGGAATGTTAGGATAATGGTTAGTATTAGGTTTGGGGTTACAGGGAATGTTAGGATAATGGTTAGTGTTAGGTTTGTGGTTACGGGGAATGTTAGGATAATGGTTAGTGTTAGGTTTGTGGTTAAAGGAAAGATTAATGTTAGGGATACAGGACGGGTAATATGAGGGTTAGTGTTAGGTTTGGGGTTACATAGAGAGTCAGGGTTATAGGAAAGGTTAGTATGGAGGTTAATGTTAGGTTTGTGGTTACAAGGAAGGTTAGTGTTAAGCTTGGGGTTAGTATGTAGGTCATTTTCTTGTTGAAAACTACGAGTATCATTCTTCTGGCACTGGAAGATGATGTATCACCCCATATTTATAATATGTTGGGTTTATTGTAAGGGAGAGGCAGCCTTAAAGCTCCTATGTGACATTAGGCATAGTCCTTATCTGCTGTTCCCATTCTTCATATCTGTTTCCCTGAGTGTTTCAACCATCTGAATGGCGTCTATAAAACAGTTTGGAAGGAGCTCACCTCCGCATCTCCACACCTCCGCACCTCAGCAACTCCGCACCTCCGCACCTCCGCACCTCAGCACCTCAGCACCTCCGCACCTCCGCACATCAGCAACTCCGCACCTCCGCACCTCCGCACCTCCGCACCTCAGCAACTCCGCACCTCCGCACCTCCGCACCTCAGCACCTCCGCACCTCAGCACCTCAGCACCTCAGCACCTCCGCACATCAGCAACTCCGCACCTCCGCACCTCAGCACCTCCGCACCTCCGCACCTCAGCACCTCAGCACCTCAGCACCTCCGCACCTCCGCACATCAGCAACTCCGCACCTCCGCACCTCCGCACCTCAGCAACTCCGCACCTCCGCACCTCCGCACCTCCGCACCTCAGCACCTCCGCACCTCAGCACCTCAGCACCTCCGCACCTCCGCACCTCAGCACCTCCGCACCTCAGCACCTCAGCACCTCCGCACCTCCTCATCTCCGCACCTCCTCACCTCCGCACCTCTGCACCTCCTCACCTCTGCACCTCCTCACCTCCGCACCTCCTCACCTCCGCACCTCCGCACCTCTGCACCTCCTCACCTCCGCACCTCAGCACCTCCGCACCTCCACACCTCCGCACCTCCGCACCTCCACACCTCCGCACCTCAGCACCTCCGCACCTCCGCACCTCCACACCTCCACACCTCCGCTGCTTTTCACACATTAACAGCAGTAATCACAGAAGGAACATGAGCCTCCCCCAAGTGGTAATTCAAATAATCTCTCCTTCTTATGAGTTCACTTTAATATAGAACGTTTTCAGCTTACTCTGGCCAAGAGATAGTATCAGCTATTCAGTTTTAACTCAGCGCTCCAGCAGCAGTTACATAAAAAAAAAAGAAGTGCTCCATTATTCACAAACGACTTCAGTCCGAGTAAAATAATCAATAGATCTCCTTGCTGTGCAGACTGTTCATTTAATGTTGCTGAGCATTTCCCCTTTATTTACCTCTTCCTCCGCTGCAATCCCTGCTGAATATTGACATTCTCGCATTGACCATATGTCTCCGGTTTCCACACTTCACTTTCTATCTAGCTGCACTAAACATTCTCTGGAGGAGAATAACCTCTTATATTTCGAGATCATGATCAATCTGAATCACTGAGTGCGGCGCAGAGGAGGTCAACGGCTAGAGTTTAACGATTCTATGCCGGAGATTTCTTTGGCACCTGCCCAACTGTCTCTATTTAGGAAAGAAGGGTCCTCTTTTGGGCTCAAACACCTTTGTTCTTCTTATAACTGTTCCTCTTTTAGGTGTGATCATAGGCGTGCGCACAGGGTGTGCCAGGTGTGCCCAGGCCCACCCTAATCACCCTGTGCAGCACAGATTCCCTCTACTGCCCTGGCTCCCATCTTTCCCCACTGCAATGTTGCCAGCTTCCCTCCTCTACTATCGGCTGTTGCTGCTGGGATGTTTTAGGAGTGATCGGTAGTGTGTGTTTGGGCGTTGGGGTGCACACCCTAATGCAAAAGGCTGCGCACACACCTATGGGTGTGATCAATGGATCTGTATGATCATAGGAAGCCCAGTGAGGAATTTGTAGTTAGGATGGAATTTGGCATATGGTGATTGTAGCCTTCTTAGTGCACGTGAAACAACACCATGGAGTATTGTCCTTAATACTATTTTATCGTCACTCTGTTCGATTTTCAGGACAAGATTTCAAAGGTCTACCCCCTGTAGCGGTACCCCCTGTAGCGGTACCCCCGAAGGACCCGTTTTGGGTCTACTCTCTGACCTATCCACCCCTCTAATAGGCTCGAACCCTCCCTTGGCACACCAGACAAATGCAATTGTATTGCTAGTCCCCTGCTTAGCTGGGACCACAATAACACATGTGAAATATACAACAAAATGTAATAATGTCGTTACCTTCCTCTGAATGCAGTTCTCAGGAGCAAACACACCTCACACATATAGTAAACCAAGGGGTAATTTTACTTGGCATGTAATAGAAGAGATAAAGTATTAAAACAACAGATTAAACACACATAAACATATATATGGCTGACTCAGCAAGGGCCCTTTCTAGAGTCAATAAGAACAAAACTAAAACGTTAATATTATTAAGCCTACAAGTAGCTAAGGATAGTCTATGCTCGCGAGCTCCCCCTAGTGGGCAATACTTTTAAGTACAGTTGCAGGTAATCTTGGCCAGGCCTGGCTCAGATAACTCCAGAATGTTCCTCAGTGGTGAAGTCCATTGTGAATACGTTGGTGCACTTCAACTTATTTGTAATCCAAAGGTATTCAGGCTCAGTCAAAAGGGGTATGATCGATATAGGTGCTTGTGGACCGATCTTCAAGTCAGCATCGGTCAATTTAGCTAGCGTGACTTTCGGATGTTAGGCCTCTGGGTTAGATCAATAGACAGTAAGCTGCTCTGATATGTGGTGCATTACAAGTCACAAGGCTAAGGTAGTATTGAAGCTTGGGCAAGTGCCCTCTCACCCGAACAGGCCTAGTCCGCCTGGGTCCCTCACGAAAGATACGCTGATCAGTGGCCACTCCGCAAACGCACAGTCTCCGGTATCCTGCTCTCCACTGTTACAACTGTCAGCTGGTGAGTTTCTCCGGCCTCTTGAACACACAAGCTGAAAGCACTCGATCTTGTCCCTCTCCGGGCTGCTGGACTTCCGTTGGATCCCACCTCAGGCCTAGCTGCTTGGCTACAATGCTATCCCTCGTTCCGCAGAGGGGAGAGTGCCGATCCCAAGAGAGCGAATTCAGCTCGTCCCCGCCTTTAAGTAACCTCTCCCACAAAGCTGTGTGGGGGGTGAAATGTTCTCTGGGAAGCCAATGCATTATGGGTACCGTAGTCTATTTCTACTAATGTCAATGGAGTCCTTTTCTCCTAATCCTTCAAATCCCACAATGCCTTGCTTAGGAAAAGTAAACACACATATACAACGTGACTGGAACTCCCGGGGAATTTAAGTATGCATAACTATCAAATAGTCCATGATAGTATGACCCTGTTACACCCCTCTTTTTAGGCCCCAGCAGTGGGTCAATCTAGCAATTTCGGATGATATGAATTGGGGTCAATGGGAAGGACCTCTATCTAGGAAGGACAGGTCTTAGTTTGGACCCAGACGCCTTTGTTCTTCTGTCCAACATAATTGTCCCCCTTTTAGATGTGATCAATGGATCTGTATGACTACAGGAAACCTGTTGAGAAGGAAATTTGAAAGTAGGATGGAATTTGTCATTTCAGGTCCTAGCAGTACTGATACACTGAGGCCTCGTACACACGACGAGACATGTCCGATGAAAACGGTCCGATGTAAACAAGCCCTTTATTACTTGGTGTCCTAGAGTCAATAGTTTCAGCAGACAAAAAAGTAAGAAAAAGATCGCCAATAGCAACACAGACAGAACCGAAAATATATTTTTTTCATCCAGTAGGGAAAGCTCTCTGTGTTTTATTTCTGTCTGTGTCCATATAGCCAGTTTTCCTTTACATTCTATCTTGTGAAGCTGTTGACTGCAAACCGACACTTGAAGTGTCAGTTAGTGGAACAGCTTTCGTGCGCGGCAGAAGTAAACACTTTAATAGTTAACAGGCACATCTTTTATTTGGACTTTCAGTTTAATAACAGGGCTGATTTCGCCAATCCTAGTACATATTTACTTTAGCCTCATACTTTCCTCTGCTTGGATTGGCACTTGCTGCCTGCACAAAACAAATCAGCACTGAGACATCAGCAGCAAACATCAATCCTTTGGCTATTTTAATCCTGTGTTGTTTTTGGTAATATTTTTCAAGTGGGAGTTGGATGACCTGGGCACTTAGGTACCCAGAAGACAACCATAGGATGAATTGCAGGAGTCAGGAGAGCGTAGCGCACAGAGTGCAGGGGTCAGATAGCATACCGCAGACTGCAGGGGTCAGGAGTATGTACTGCATGTGTATTGCACCAAGGTCAGGGATATTTATTGAATAACGCACAGACACCGTGTGTCAGAAAAGTGAGACTGTCAGGACCTGGGCTTGAACTTGGGACCTCTTCTGTGTTTGGAATTGTCTTTTCTCACTGAGCTATCTAGGATGCTGGACAGCTCCCTGCCTGATCTGCTGGATAAACCTATATGATCCTTTAGACTACTCTGCTTGGTGTCTCGATTGCCTTGAGCCTTGAACCCCTTGCTCCTCCCATGAACTTCCTATATAAGCCTTATCTCAGCACTTCATCTTTGCCAGGTTATTGTGCCTTCCCAGCCAGTGCCTTGCTATTTGTCTGCTCTGCTGCCATTTGTACCTGCAACCACCCGTGTTTGACCCTCAGCCTGTTCCTGGACTACTCAACTGTCTGATCCCAATCTGCAACCACCTGTGTTTGACCCTCGGCCTGTTCTTTGACTACTCTTCTGTCTGATCCCAACCTGCAGCCACTCGTGATTGATCCCTTGGCTTGTTTACTGACCACCCTGCTGTTTCATCCTTGTCTGCTTATCCGCTACTAGGGGTGCAACGGATGGTCACCGATCCGTGATCCGAACGGGTCACCCCGTTCAGATCGGCACACCACGCGATTCGCGGAGCGCTCCGGAGCCTCGGCCATAGGAAAGTCCCCGGCTTAGGCCTAGCTCCGGAGCGGCGGCCATCTTGCTCCACCCCCGTGTGCTTGTCAGAGCACAGCGTGACACGCCTCCCCGCCTCGGCGTGGAACTGCCTGCAGACATGTGGAGACCGCATCGGTGAGCTCTGCACCTGCAGGTAGGAGCTACACCATCACCTGGGGAGCATGTCTGTACACCAGGGTGGAGGGGGGTGACACCAGGGTGGAGGGGGGTGGATAGTGATTAGGTGGGTGTAACAAGATTTTTTATTTTTTTTGCTGATCCGAAAATGATCCGATCCGTGACTCCTGATCCGAGGATCGGTCCGATCCGTGATTTTTTTGATCCGTTGCACCCCTATCCGCTACTGTACCCCGGCTTGCTCACACCCTGGTGGGGAAAACCTGAGTACCGCAACCTGGTACTAGCTCGCAGCTAAATCCATCTCCACCATCAGGAGCTCTGGTGAACACCAGCTAGTACTTAGACTCCGCACCTCAGGGGAGCCTGTGTCATCTGCCAGAAGTGACTGCCTGTATACCTGTCCTGCCACTGCTATTGCAATTGGCCTTCAAGCCAGACGCCTGATTGTGACAGTAGCGAACAGAGGTCAGGAAAGCATAACGCACAAAGTGCAAGGGTCAGGAGAGTGTAGTGCACAGAGTACAGGAGTCAAGACAGTGTAAGGCAGAGAGTGCAGGGGTCAGGAGTGTGTATTGCGCCGAGTGCAGGGGTCAGAGGTATTTATTGCACCCAGTCAAGAGGTCAGGAGAGAGTAATGCACAGAGTGCAGGAGTCAGGAGAACATAATGCACAGAATGCAGAGATCAGGATAACATAATGCACAGAGTGAAAGGGGCCAGAAGAGTAATGTACAGAGTGCTGGAGTAACGCAAACATTTCCGGGGTCAGGAGAGTAACACTCTGTGCGTTTACTCTGTGTAAAGGAGTCAGGAAAGTTTAGCATGCAGAATGCAGGGGTGAGTAGGCAGAGTACAACCAAAAATGACCTTCCACCCAAAGCTCTATTTTATCTGTGATTGCAAGGTTACAATTTCTGTACATGGACCCTCAAGTATTCTGGCCGATTACAGCGATATCATTTATATTACTATAAGGATGGGTTCACACCTAAGACGAATCCGCCGCACGGCAGGGGTCCAGTGCACCCTGGTTCACCGTTTCAGGTCCGATTTCAGCCAGAACTTTGGCCTGAATTTGGACCTGAAACGGACCAAAAAAAGGCACAAGTTTTTCCTGCAAAACGCATCGGACCTGCTGTGGAGATATGAGAGCCAGTCACATTCTCCTGCTATGCGAATTGTATTCGGGGAAAACCGCATCCAATTCGCATAGGTGTGAACCCAGCCTAACAGTGCAGAGACTGGGAGTTTGCAATCAGAGAAAGTAGAAGTAGCTAGTCTAGTAATATAATCATGGTTTAGTCTGACTGCAAGCTACCAGTTTCTGCACTGATTCCCCCCGTATTCTGTCCCATTATAGTAATAGTACTATACTAATACTATATACAGAGTCAAATTTTATAACACCACTGGTGAGCCCTGCAGGTATAGGATGGGGTCGAGATCGAGACACACACACTTATTGAGGGACAGTAGGGTACCAAGAGCAGAGTCCATAACTAGCCTGTGTCCCACCCTGGTCACAGAGGGTGATGTCACAGAACGCTGAGGTCACAGAGGGTGATGTCACAGAACGCTGAGGTCACAGAGGGTGATGTCACAGAATGCTGAAGTCACAGAGGGTGATGTCCCAGAACACTGAGGTCACAGAGGGTGATGTCACAGAACGCTGAGGTCACAGAGGGTGATGTCACAGAACACTGAGGTCACAGAGGGTGATGTCACAGAACACTGAGGTCACAGAGGGTGATGTCACAGAACACTGAGTTCACAGAGGGTGATGTCACAGAACACTGAGGTCACAGAGGGTGATGTCACAGAACGCTGAGGTCACAGAGGGTGATGTCACAGAACGCTGAGTTCACAGAGGGTGATGTCACAGAACACTGAGGTCACAGATGGTGATGTCACAGAACGCTGAGGTCACAGAGGGTGATGTCACAGAACGCTGAGGTCACAGAGGGTGATGTCACAGAACGCTGAGTTCACAGAGGGTGATGTCACAGAACGCTGAGGTCACAGAGGGTGATGTCACAGAACACTGAGGTCACAGAGGGTGATGTCACAGAACACTGAGGTCACAGAGGGTGATGTCACAGAACACTGAGTTCACAGAGGGTGATGTCACAGAACACTGAGGTCACAGATGGTGATGTCACAGAACGCTGAGGTCACAGAGGGTGATGTCACAGAACGCTGAGGTCACAGAGGGTGATGTCACAGAACGCTGAGGTCACAGAGGGTGATGTCACAGAACACTCAGTTCACAGAGGGTGATGTCACAGAACACTGAGGTCACAGAGGGTGATGTCACAGAACACTGAGGTCACAGAGGGTGATGTCACAGAACACTGAGGTCACAGAGGGTGATGTCACAGAACGCTGAGTTCACAGAGGGTGATGTCACAGAACGCTGAGTTCACAGAGGGTGATGTCACAGAACACTGAGGTCACAGAGGGTGATGTCACAGAACGCTGAGTTCACAGAGGGTGATGTCACAGAACGCTGAGGTCACAGAGGGTGATGTCCCAGAACACTGAGGTCACAGAGGGTGATGTCACAGAACACTGAGGTCACAGAGGGTGATGTCACAGAACGCTGAGGTCACAGAGGGTGATGTCATAGAACACTGAGGTCACAGAGGGTGATGTCACAGAACGCTGAGGTCACAGAGGGTGATGTCACAGAACGCTGAGGTCACAGAGGGTGATGTCCCAGAACACTGAGGTCACAGAGGGTAATGTCACAGAACACTGAGGTCACAGAGGGTGATGTCCCAGAACACTGAGGTCACAGAGGGTGATGTCACAGAACACTGAGGTCACAGAGGGTGATGTCACAGAACACTAAGGTCACAGAGGGTGATGTCACAGAACGCTGAGGTCACAGAGGGTGATGTCACAGAACGCTGAGTTCACAGAGGGTGATGTCATAGAACACTGAGGTCACAGAGGGTGATGTCACAGAACACTCCTCCTGTGTTTCTGAGGCCTAACAACTTTCTGGGTATGGACGTTATTTAGCACGATAAAAAATGCCATACTTGCAAGAACAAATTACCAAGTTAAAGCAGAATGTAGAAATTGTCTCATTAGAAATAACAGAATATTACAGTTTATTATGACCTCCTTTGTGTTGAATGTTAATGATAGCTGCATAGATGCTGTATGAGATATGAAATTTGTTCATGAATAACGTCCACCCAATCGTTTAGCAGCAGGCAGCATTATTAACGTCAATTGTGTCTGTAATCAGATTAACTGCAATTGGTTCATTGCCCTAATAAATCTTAACAATTCCATTGTTAATTAACAGGATGCTTATGGCGCTCGCGGTGTCTTTGTACCATAATTTAACTCTCTTTACTGCCTAGTAACACTGATCCTGACCTCCTGCATTATTGGCGGAATCCAGAAATCTCACAGCCCATCGAGTCTCTCATAAAGCAATCTGGCTGCAATTCAAGCTGAGTTTTAATATTGTCAGGCATGTCTTAATGTAAAGCTCCATCAGGGAAAGCCAAGGGAATACACAATTGTAATGTACAGCTCACAGCAAAATATAACTGCAATACATTGATGTCAAAGAGAAGATTAGAATGCATAGCATGGACACTTTTCAGCGTGTGATACTATTAATTAGAGCTGCAAAAACTCAAATTTAAAGGGATACTTCTGATAGAAAGGCCTACACAATGCAGTATAGTAGGTGGGGGATAGTGGCAGATCTCTGACTTTGTAACAAGTCATAATTTGCATGCAATGCTACTCTGTAAGGGTTCATTCACATGTGTGGTGCTCTCTGAAGAGCGAGTCCCTGATCACCGCCACATCAGCCACGGTGTCCCTGATCACCGCCACACCAGTCACAGTGTCCCTGATCACTGCCACACCAGTCACAGTGTCCCTGATCACCGCCACACCAGTCACAGTGTCCCTGATCACTGCCACACCAGTCACCGTGTCCCTGATCACCGACACACCTGTCACTGTGTCCCTGATCACTGCCACACCAGTCACTGTGTCCCTGATCACCACCACACCAGTCACTGTGTCCATGATCACTGCCACACCAGTCACCGTGTCCCTGATCACCGCCACACCTGTCACTGTGTCCCTGATCACTGCCACACCAGTCACTGTGTCCCTGATCACCACCACACCAGTCACAGTGTCCCTGATCATCGCCACACCAGTCACTGTGTCCCTGATCACTGCCACACCAGTCACAGTGTCCCTGATCACTGCCACACCTGTCACTGTGTCCCTGATCACCGCCACACCAGTCACTGTGTCCCTGATCACCACCACATCAGCCACGGTGTCCCTGATCACATGGTTGCAGTGTACTAGCCAGTTAAATTTTCTCTGAAGAGCATCTAAACACAGATCGTTATTCAGAGGGCACCACACATGTGAAAGAGCCCATAAGGTTTGTAAATGTCCAAAAATGTAAAGCGCGCTAAAAGCCCAACCCCAGCTTCTGAATTCCCCACCACCTGTCGCTGCAGTACACACCTTCTCCCCTGCCCTGTCCCCCTGCATGCTATCAAATGATCCTGGTAGGGGGCGTGGATCATTTAAATTATGCGCGCTCCCGCGCCGATCGTAATGCGCATGCTCCGTCGGGTAAATTACCCGACATGCATTGCGCTAAATGACGTCTCACGGACGTCATTTTTTTTGACTGTAACGTAAATGGCGTCCAGCGCCATTCACGGACGACTTACGCAAACGATGTTAAATTTTCAAATTTCGACGCGGGATCGACGGCCATACTTAACATTGAGTACGCCACCTAGGGGGCATCTTTATCTTTACGCCGCGTATCGCTTACGGAAACAACGTTAAAACACTACGGCGGGCAAGCGTACGTTAGAGAATCGGCGTGACTAGTCATTTGCATATTCTACGCTGACCGCCACCTAGCGGTCAGCGTAAATATTGCAGCCTAAGATACAACGGCGCAGGCCGTCGTATCTTAGGCATGTTTAAGTGTATCTCAGTTTGAGAATACACTTAAACATAGGATCGGACTTACGTCTGCGTATCTGCTGATACGCAGGCGTAAAGTATTTGAGAATATGGCCCATACTTCTGATAGAAAGGCCTACACAATGCAGTATAGTAGGTGGGGGATAGTGCCAGATCTCTGACTTTGTAACAAGTCATAATTTGCATGCAATGCTACTCTGTAAGGGTTCATTCACATGTGTGGTGCTCTCTGGAGAGCGAGTCCCTGAACACCGCCACACCAGTCACCGTGTCCCTGATCACCGCCACACCAGTCACTGTGTCCCTGATCACCGTCACACCAGTCACCGTGTCCCTGATCACCGCCACACTAGTCACTGTGTCCCTGATCACCGTCACACCAGTCACCGTGTCCCTGATCACCACCACACCAGTCACAGTGTCCCTGATCACCGCCACAACAGTCACAGTGTCCCTGATCACCGCCACAACAGTCACCGTGTCCCTGATCACCGCCATACCAGTCACTGTGTCCCTGATCACCGCCACACTAGTCACTGTGTCCCTGATCACCGTCACACCAGTAACGGTGTCCCTGATCACTGCCACATCAGCCCCGGTGTCCCTGATCACTGCCACACCAGTCACCGTGTCCCTGATCATCGCCACACCAGTCACAGTGTCCCTGATCATCGCCAAACCAGTCACAGTGTCTCTGATCACCACCACACCAGTCACAGTGTCCCTGATCACCGCCACACCAGAGTGTAAACATGCTACTGCAGGATTAATACCCCCTGTGCCTTTCGGTGCATGCTACCACTCGGCGATCGCGATCCATTCGAGTGAAAAGGGCAATCCTGCAAAACCCCTGCAACTAGGGTTTAACCGATACCGTTTTTTTTTTACTGGCGAGTATGAGTACCAATACTTTTGGTAAGTACTCACCAAAACCGATGCAATTTGAGCCCATACAAAAATAAATGGACCCAAATCACACTGCAGAGAATCACATCGCGATTTGAATTGCAACCCATTCCTGTTCAAACCACATGCGATTCTTTGCAGTGAGATTTGGGCCCATTCATTTTGTATGGGCTTAAATCACACTGCAAAGCTATTGGTTTGGGTACTGGAGCATTTGCAGGAGTATGAGTACTCCAGCAAATGCTTAGTACTGGCACTGATACTGGTGCAACTCGACCTGTAATGGCATGCAATGCACATGGTTGCAGTGTACTAGCCAGTTAAATTTTCTCTGAAGAGCATCTAAACACAGATCGTTATTCAGAGGGCACCACACATGTGAAAGAGCCCATAAGGTTTGTAAATGTCCAAAAATGTAAAGCGTGCTAAAAGCCCAACCCCAGCTTCTGAATTCCCCACCACCTGTCGCTGCAGTACACACCTTCTCGCCTGCACTGTCCCCCTGCATGCTATCAAATGATCCTGGTAGGGGGCGTGGATCATTTAAATTATGCGCGCTCCCGCGCCGATCGTAATGCGCATGCTCCGTCGGGTAAATTACCCGACATGCATTGCGCTAAATGACGTCTCACGGACGTCATTTGTTTTGACTGTAACGTAAATGGCGTCCAGCGCCATTCACGGACGACTTACGCAAACGACGTTAAATTTTCAAATTTCGACGCGGGATCGACGGCCATACTTAACATTGAGTACGCCACCTAGGGGGCATCTTTATCTTTACGCCGCGTATCGCTTACGGAAACAACGTTAAAACACTACGGCGGGCAAGCGTACGTTAGAGAATCGGCGTGACTAGTCATTTGCATATTCTACGCTGACCGCCACCTAGCGGTCAGCGTAAATATTGCAGCCTAAGATACAACGGCGCAGGCCGTCGTATCTTAGGCATGTTTAAGTGTATCTCAGTTTGAGAATACACTTAAACATAGGATCGGACTTACGTCTGCGTATCTGCTGATACGCAGGCGTAAAGTATTTGAGAATATGGCCCATACTTCTGATAGAAAGGCCTACACAATGCAGTATAGTAGGTGGGGGATAGTGCCAGATCTCTGACTTTGTAACAAGTCATAATTTGCATGCAATGCTACTCTGTAAGGGTTCATTCACATGTGTGGTGCTCTCTGGAGAGCGAGTCCCTGAACACCGCCACACCAGTCACCGTGTCCCTGATCACTGCCACACCAGTCACTGTGTCCCTGATCACCGCCACACCAGTCACCGTGTCCCTGATCACCGCCACACCAGTCACTGTGTCCCTGATCACCACCACACCAGTCACAGTGTCCCTGATCACCGCCACAACAGTCACAGTGTCCCTGATCACCGCCACAACAGTCACAGTGTCCCTGATCACCGCCACAACAGTCACAGTGTCCCTGATCATCGCCACACCAGTCACAGTGTCCCTGATCATCGCCACACCAGTCACAGTGTCCCTGATCATCGCCACACCAGTCACAGTGTCCCTGATCACTGCCACACCAGTGACGGTGTCCCTGATCATCGCCACACCAGTCACAGTGTCCCTGATCACTGCCACACCAGTGACGGTGTCCCTGATCACTGCCACATCAGCCCCGGTGTCCCTGATTACTGCCACACCAGTCACCGTGTCCCTGATCATCGCCACACCAGTCACAGTGTCTCTGATCACCACCACACCAGTCACAGTGTCCCTGATCACCGCCACACCAGAGTGTAAACATGCTACTGCAGGATTAATACCCCCTGTGCCTTTCGGTGCATGCTACCACTCGGCGATCGCGATCCATTCGAGTGAAAAGGGCAATCCTGCAAAACCCCTGCAACTAGGGTTTAACCGATACCGTTTTTTTTTTACTGGCGAGTATGAGTACCAATACTTTTGGTAAGTACTCACCAAAACCGATGCGATTTGAGCCCATACAAAAATAAATGGACTCAAATCACACTGCAAAGAATCACATCGCGATTTGAATTGCAACCCATTCCTGTTCAAACCACATGCGATTCTTTGCAGTGAGATTTGGGCCCATTCATTTTGTATGGGCTTAAATCACACTGCAAAGCTATTGGTTTGGGTACTGGAGCATTTGCAGGAGTATGAGTACTCCAGCAAATGCTTAGTACTGGCACTGATACTGGTGCAACTCGACCTGTAATGGCATGCAATGCACATGGTTGCAGTGTACTAGCCAGTTAAATTTTCTCTGAAGAGCATCTAAACACAGATCGATATTCAGAGGGCACCACAGATGTGAAAGAGCCCATAGGGTTTGTAAATGTCCAAAAATGTAAAGCGTGCTAAAAGCCCAACCCCAGCTTCTGAATTCCCCACCACCTGTCGCTGCAGTACACACCTTCTCGCCTGCACTGTCCCCCTGCAGATAGCATGCAGGGTCCAATAGCTGACTCCCCTCTTCAGGGTTGACTGTCGCCCTATCTAAATACACAAAAAAATCACTGGCGCTCAATGAGGAAAATGATGACCCTAAAGTCAGAATCGTAACTTGTATGCAGGGTATGAGGTAGATAGTCCAGTGCTGCGGAAATCGTGGTACCCGGAAGTACCAAACATACAGAAAATACACAAAAAAGTCCGCGCTCTTGTAAATCTACAGTTCATAATAGACCCGGTATAGTTGGGAGATAATGAAAATTTCAAATATGGTATTAATAAAGTTCATTTATTAAGAGATCAACTCCAACAATATAATAAAAAGTCCGTTTGGGATAATATGCAAAGCTGTATAAGCTATGTACATTCAGATGTAATTTTCCACAGGCAACCACCAGCAAGTTCATGGGGTCAAACCTCCCAGATTCAAAAGACATGCCATCAGATGGAAATAATGCTGACAATACCTTGGGGGCGGATGATGGAATGGTGATGGTGAAGAGATGGCCGTCCAGCCTTCAATAGGAGCCTGACATCAGGCAATCTGCATACCCGAGCTGTCACCGCGGGGTGGAAAGGACGGAACCGTCCGACGAATCCTACAGCCGAGGACACAGCACGACACGGTCTGGGGAGGCAGGCGCTCGTTCCGTTCGATCGTGTTGACGTCACACGTCTGAGACGCCGCTCTGCGATCGAAATGAAGCAAGGATGTAATAGGTGCCCTCTAGTGGAAGAACCATAGAATGCACGCGCCCATGCAATGTGGTGGAAGCCGCCAGCGGGAAATACGATTTTTAAAAAGTTGATCTTAAAAATTTTAAAGATGGGTTGAATATCCATAAGTAAAGGGATCATGGGGGATCAGATGGTAGCCTTGACGACGCGTTTCGCGCTTCAAATCGCTTTTTCAAAGTCTTGACACCTCGGGTGTCAAGACTGGGGAATTTGGACCCCCCCTTAGAGCACACACAGCCAGGCACACAACATTTTTGTCATTCTTCCACTGCCTCAGAAATCAGTCTAGGCCGTTCTTTTAGGATTTTTATTTGACCAGTAACATTGGATAGAGCTAGGGAGAACGGGATACCCTGATAAACTGCAACTGAACAATTTAAGGACTCCTCAACTTCTGGCTGTACTTCACAAACTGCTGTCTGCCCTGCACACACTCAGTATCCTAAACCCAAAGAATTCCTAATGCTGCTGGTGACTTGTACTCCCTCGAGAGTTTAAAAGCTACCCACGGTCACTTCTCTTCAGCAATGAGGAGTTATTTACTTGCTTAGCTACAGAATCACTGATTGCCTACTGCCAATATCCATCAGGCTCTTCCTAGTGAGGGAGATGTAGACTCACACCCCCGCAGGACACTTTCCCACCAACTTCTTCCTGGGTCTCTCCAGTGAGCTTGCTCCTGACCTAACTTGATCCCTGGACAATGGATCTTCGGATAGGCCTCCCCAGTTTAGCCTAGGTGGGACCTGAAGGCTTCTTCAAAGCTTTCCTGAGGATCCTGCAACAGGGCAGAGCTCCACCACAGGGGTCTTCTAGTGTAGTGTATGTAGGTCAGTGTATGTAGGTCAGTGTAGGTAGGTCAGAGTATGTGGGTCAGTGTATGTCAGGTAGATAGGTGTATGTAGGTCACTACCGATAGTGTATGTAGGTCAGTGTATGTCAGGTAGGTCAATGTATGTAGGTCAGTGTATGTCAGGTAGGTCAGTGTATGTAGGTCACTACCGATAGTGTATGTAGGTCAGTTTATGTCAGGTAGGTCAGTGTATGTAGGTCACTACCGTCAGTGTATGTAGGTCAAACCAATCAATATACGCTTATTGCTATTTTTTTACCAAAAAAATGTAGAATACATAATCAGCCTAAACTGAGGAAAAAAAATGTTTTATATATTTTTGGGGGATATTTATTATAGCAAAAATGTACTCTCTTTTTTTGTTTATAGTGCAAAAAATTAAAACCGCAGAGGTGATCAAATACCACCAAAAGAAAGCTCTATTTGTGGGGAAAAAAATTTGTTTGGGTGCAACGTCGCACGACCACGCAATTGTCAGTTAAAGCGACGCAGTGCCGAATCACAAAAAATGGCCCGGTCATTGGGCAGCCAAATCCTCCGAGGCTGAAGGGGCTAAGAGAGTGCTCCGAATCTCAGCTTGTTACCTGTAGACACCTGGGAGCCAGAAAACGTGCTGATTGATAGGGGATCAAATGATTAACCACTCATTAACCACTTCAATACCGGGCACTTACGAACCTTCCTGCCCAAACCAATTTTCAGCTTTCAGCGCTGTCGCAATTTGAATGACAATAGCGCGGTCATGCTACACTGTACCCAAACAAATTTGTTATCATTTTGTTCCCACAAATAGAGTTTTCTTTTGGTGGTATTTGATCACCACTGCGATTTTTATTTTTTGCGCAACGTATAAAAAAAGACAGAAAATTTTGAAAAAAAATAATTTTTTGATTTGTTTCTTTGTTTTTGTGAATAAATACGTTTTCTTCAATGACGGGCACTGATAAGGTGGCACCGATGGGCACAGATGAGGTGGCACTGATAAGCACTGATGATGGGCACTAATAGGCGGCACTGGTATGTGGCACTGATGTGCACTCATAGGCGGCAGTTATGGGTACTTATGGGTGGCACTGATAGGTGGGCATTGATGGGCACTGATGGGTGGCACTGAGGGACACTGATTACTATGGTGGTGGTATTGCTGTGCATGACTTTTTTTTATGTACTATTATGGTGCCAATTTGTGGGCACTGATTGGCACATGTTGGGCATTTTTCCCCCTTCCCTGGTGGTCCTGGTGGCTTCCCTGGTCGTCCAGTGTGGGCATTTAAGGGAGGGCTGCGCTGATGAACAATCAGCGTGAACCCCCCCTGTCAGGAGAGCCACTGATCGGCCCTCCTCTACTCCCGTCTGTCAGACACAAGTGAGGAAGAGCCGATCAACGGCTCCTGTTTACATCGTGATCAGCCGTGATTGGACACGGCTGATCACGTGGTAAAGAGCCTCAGCTGGAGGCTCTTAACCTAGATCAGAGATGCAGGTTGTCAGACTGACACCCCGCATCACCGATCACCGCGCTGCGCGCCCGGACGTCAAATGTCTATTGACCGGGCGGGAAGTGGTTAAAATGCAAATCAACTTATAACTTTTTTTAAATGCGTTTTTCTGGATATTTTTGTTGTTATTCTGACTTTCATTGGTAAAATAAATCTACCATTAAAATGATAGACTGATCATTTGTTTGTCAGTGGGCAAATGTACAAAATCAGCAGGGGATCCAATACGTTTTTCCCTCACAGTATTACATTAGGTATTGGGTTGAATACTGTTTTAAGTAGGGGAATGCTAGAACCTCTGTCAGCTTTTTATTGTCTGTTTTTCTGTTGCAAAATTTTCCTCGCTTTCCATCTAGGAAAACATTGTGCCCAAAACAGGAAGTACTGTAAATGGAAACCTACCAAACAGATTCCCAGTTAGCAAGAGATTGTCAATTTGCCCTCCGTCTCTTTTATTATTACATCTGCATGTAAAGGTAAATGTATTTAGATGGAGGTAATGTGATTTAAGTGCATGCTAATGCTTGTAAATGGAAGCACAAAAAAACAAATTTTACTTTCTGTAGCGCACATCTACATGCTGAGAAAAACTACTAAGTAAGGCGTTTGATCTTTTTTCTGTTCTTCTGTTTGTGTACTTTTACACTTCATGAAATCCATTAAAACATGTTAAAGAAAATGTATAGTTTTAACTTTATTATTATGTTCCAGACTAAAAAGTACCTTTAAAAATAATTCACATTTCTTACAAAGTAAATGTCATAAAATATTTTTTTTTTCAGTACAATATTGTTTATGAATAGTTCGGTTTTGCCATCTGCAGAGAGCAGATGTTACACTGGAGGAAGCACTCCAACACTTCAGCAGTGCAATTTACTACTATACCATGAATAGCCTTTAACCTCCCTGGCAGTATGATTCTGTCTGGAATTACGTACCAAAAGCGGTACAATTATTTGCAAGGAAATTTGGAGTTTTATACTGTAGGCCTGCAATTCTTAGGAATAACTTACTTAAATCTGACCAAACAAGAGTCTAGTAGGCATCCCGGGTATGACATTTTTTTAAAAACAAAATTATAAATTATAATATAATAAATAATTATAACAAATAATAATATAATTATAATAAAAATTATTCAATAATGTAATCAAATCAAAATCACTGAAATTTTCTCAGTTGCAGAATTGTCGCTGTCATTATTTATTTATTTTTTTATGACGAATTTCCCCACAAATCGCTATCGCACAATTCTGCAAGTGATTATAATTTATTATCGCTGTTTTCTAGCTGCTCTAAAACCATTTTTGACATAAAGGGACACTTTTGGTTGCTATGGACAATCTACAGTTTGCAGGGAGAAAGAACAGTTTTTATTATATAAAAGTACATGCAGGGCACTGGGCAGACCACTCGGGACAAGGGGGTGTGTTTTTTTTACATACAGTACTGTAATCTATAAGATTACAGTATACTGTATGTATAGTGTTTGTTTACGTTTTTGAATTTGGCGCCGTTCTCCGCTCCCGTGCGTCGTAACGTCGCAGGGAACGGAGATCGGCGGCACAGGAGGACGCTGTGTGAATCGAGCGAGGTCCCGCTCCCTCACACAGCGCGGTGGCATCGCTGGATCCAGGACAAGGTAAGCCAGCGCACGCTGCAGGCTCTGCATAGCTACCCCGAGCGTGACTCGGGGTTACCGATCGCAACATGAAAAACCCACCCCGAGTCACGCTCGGGGATACCGCCAGGCAGGTTAACTTGATCTCCTATTACTCAGCTTTAGTTAGATCACACAAGTAAGATGAATTCAAGTAGAATTCCAGGCTAAACCTAACTAGTCTTAAAGGTGCTCCTTTCACCTCCTAACACCTATACTGACTAACCTGTGTAAGAAATATGTGTATTATTAACCCCTTCGCACCCAAGGGTAAAACATATCTAAAAACCAAAGCACAATTGTGCAACTTTGACATGTGTTAGTAAAACCATACATATCATCACAACTACTTTGTGCATCCACATTTTTTCAGGACAAATTGGGCTTTCATTTAGTGGTAAATGGTAATGGATATCTCCTGATTAGGGTTGAGCGAACCCGAACTGTAAAGTTCGGGTTTGTACCGGACTTTTGGATTTTTGGTACCCGGACCCAAACCCAAACAATTTGCTGTAAGTTCGGGTTCAGGTTCGGGTTCGGTGTTCGGTGTTAGGGAAAGGCTGGCGCTGCTGCTGCTCTGAGGGAGAGAATTAGATAGGAGTCAGACTGTCCTGCTTCAGAAATCAAATTACTCAGTGATCTACATAGCACAGCAAGTCACTCTGCATTAGATACTTTAGGGAAAGGTTCCTGCCTGGTTTTGCTTTTAGGGAGAGAAATAGGTAGGAGTCAGTCCTGCTTCAGAAATCAAATTACACCAGCACTGCATATGTTACTGTGAGATACACCCTTTAGATACTTTTCTTCTATTGTGCTATTCAAAAAACATCCATTTAGGGGGAAAAAATAAAAAATTTGCAGTGTTTCCTCCAGTGTTTGCAGTGTTTCCTTCCATATCTGTACATGTGAGATAAACACTTTAGCTACTGTTCTTCTATTTTGCTATTCAAAAAACACCCATTTAGGGCAAAAAAATATATAGGTCAAGATTATTATTTTTTCTTTTTAGGTATTTTATGTTATTTTAAAGCGGTTGTAAACCCGCATCAATTTTTTTTTTATTTTCTCCTGCAAGGCAAAAGTCATAATGAGCTAATATGCACCGCATATTAGCTCATTATGAAATACTTACCTCGGAACGAGGTGTGTATCACTTACCTGGTCCACGCTGAGCGAGATTTCATCTTGCCTCGGCGTGTCTTCCGGGTATCGCCGCTCCAGCGCTGTGATTGGCTGGAGCGGCGATGACGTCACTCCCGCACGTGCGTGCGGGAGATTTAAAACTCGGCAAGGTCCGGCGGCTGCCGGTCCTTTCGCCGTAGATCCCCCCTGCGCATGCGCCGCGGTGCATTGCGAGGGGAATATCTCCTAAACCGTGCAGGTTTAGGAGATATTCTCCTTACCTACAGGGACCCCAGAAGACGAGAATCGGGGCCACTCTGTGCAAAACGAACTGCACAGTAGAGGTAAGTATGGTATGTTTTTTTTTTAAATAACAAAGTAAACCTTTATAACCTCTTTAAGCAAGTTTCATGTTTCCTTTTTATTGCAGCTTCCTATGGAGCCATTCATGCACGCAGAGGCTAGATTTGTGTCTCGCACACTGTGTGTATCAATAGAAACACTACCTTGCAGTGCAAGGCACTCTTATCCTCCTTCCTCCCTTTGCCGAACTAAAGCCGGCCATAGATGGATGGAATTTCAGCTGGTTCAGGAGGGACCAGCCAAGATTTGATCCATCTATAGGCAGGCTGGTTGTACCCAAGGTGATCCATCAAGTGACTTGGGTACAACCAGCCTGTCAAAGTTTCTACATGAGATTACTGTTGGCGGCTATGGAGGAAGGAAAGAAAATTGCATAATCTATAGGCTACTAAACAACTGACTCTAGACTGCACAGTTTAACTCTTTCCTGTACTCCTACTATAAAGAGAACCTCTTATTAATGAATATTAACAGAGAAATTAAAAAGTTCAAACTGCAAAATACACATTTGGTTTAATTTACCTTTGAAAAAATGTTTTTTTCATTTTTAAGGCATTTCTGGATAACTTAGATAAACATTTTGGGAGCCTGGTCTGGTCAAAATCACTACTACTCATTTATATACGTTTTTCAGAATCAGCATAAATAAAACAGTGCTAAATGGAAAATGAATATATGTGGTAGTTAAATGGCTTTCTTATTTATACAGAAAACATAGGAGGTGAATAAAATAGAGAATCACACATGCTTAGCGCCACCATGTGGATACAGGCTACAATTTCCTATGAGCAATTTAGAGGACTGATTTATTCATCCAAAGGGTTTGCATGTTAGCTATCTCCCACCTCATTTTTTTTTACTTTAAATTTGTATTCTGGTGTGTGCAAGGAAATATAAGGGGACCTTACATTTTCACAGACATAAGCCTTTTTACCTGGTCTATGCATTTTTTAGCACGTTTTCAGTTTTGCAGACACACACTACATACAGTCCAAGTAACATGGTTTCCTATGGGTCACGTTCCCATCTGTGCATTTTATGGAAAGGATCAGAGACTTTTTTTCTGTTTTTTGGTTCCAAAGGGCCAGATTCACGTAGGCGGCGGCGGCTTAACGTATTGTAGATACGTTACACCGCCACAATTTTTCATCGCAAGTGCCTGATTCACCAAGCACTTGCGATGAAAACCTACGCCGGCGGCCTCCGGCGTAAGGCGGGCCAATTCAAACGGGCGTGTGCCATTTAAATTAGGCGCGCTCCCGCGCCGGACCTACCGCGCATGCTCCGTTTCCGAACTCCCGCCGTGCTTTGCGCGAAGTGACGTAATTTTTTTGAACGGCGACGCGCGTAGCGTAATTACATATTCCCGGACGGCTTACGCAAACAACGTTATTTTTTAAATTTCGACGCAGGAACGACGGCCATACTTTACACAGCAATGTAAAGTTAAGGCACCAGGACTCCCCCCCCCCCCCCCCGCCCGGCATGGGGGCCGTTGCCCCCCCCCCTCTCTCTCGGGGCGCTGCCCACTTCGATCGGCTGCTGGGGTCCTTACACGTTTTGATTGGTCATCTAGGGACTTGGTGCAGGGGCGACGGTCTTTTGCCCGCGATACTCCTGTTGGGTCTGCGCCTGGTGGCTTACGGTTGGGGTGGACTGGGGAGGGAGGGCTATGGACTAGCACCTCGTTGCTTATTTTACTTGTATTATTTTCCCTTTTCCTTTTTGATTTTCCTTTGTTTTATGATCTGCAAATGCTGAAATCACTTGTTTCTGACTGTCATCGTTTCTATGCAAATCTGATTGTCGAATAATGCATATCTTGTAATGCTGTTTTGTTAATAAAAACCTCTTTCTGTTAAAAAAAAAAGTTTAGGCACCAAAAAAAACGACTAACTTTGCGGCGGGAAACTAGACTAGCGGCGACGTAGCGAACGTGAAAAACCGCCGGGGATCGCCGTAACTCCTAATTTGCATACCCGGCGCTGGTTTACGACGCGAACTCCCCCCAGCAGGGGGCGGTATTGCATCTTAAGATCCGACAGTGTAAAACAATTACACCTGTCGGATCTTATGGCTATCTATGCGGAACTGATTCTATGAATCAGTCGCATAGATAGAAACAGAGATACGACGGCGTATCAGGAGATACGCCGTCGTATCTCATTTGTGAATCTGGCCCCTAGACTTCAATGGATTTAAAACTTGTATTGAAAAAACGCTTCATGCACACAAAACGTTTTGCAAACTCTCCTAGAAGCCTTTCCCCCTGGCAGTAGTGTTTTGGCAAAAAATAATAATAAAAAAAAAAGCCTGACACTTGTAAAAGTTTCTAAAGCTTTTAGGTGCATTTACAGATGTCAAGAGCTTGGACGTTTCGGTACAAGAAGGGCAAACGATGCCAGTAGTTAATGGCTCATATAACAGTAATTCCTAAGGAGGGGAAAGACCCGTCTCAATGCTCGAGTTATCGTCCAATATCGCTGTTAAATGTGGACCTGAGGATTCTCACGAAAATACTCTCAATATTGCCGTAATACATCTGGATCAAGTGGGGTTCACCCCGGAGAGAGAAGGAAGGGAAAACACGCAACGGGTCTTAAGTTCTATATATTACTTACAATATCATCAAAAACCCCTAGTGCTCATATCTACAGATGCAGAAAAAGCGTTTGATAGAGTAGACTGGACCTTCCTGAGACCCGCTTTGCAACATATAGGATTAAGGAAAGGGATGCAAAACTGGGTTATGAGCCTATATTCCACCCCTAAAGCCAGGGTCAAGATAAATGATATACTGTCAGAACCCTTCTCCATATGCAATAGAACACAGCAGGGCTGCCCACTATCGCCCATTATTTTCATCTTGATGTTGGAACCCTCTTTAAGAGCAATCAGGGCAAACCCAGATAGGGGCATTTCATTAAAAGGAAAGGAACATAAACTGGCCGCATACGTGGATAATCTTTTGTTTTTCATAACCTCTCCAGTGTTGTCCTTCATTACTATCGGAGATACTCAAATATGGGGGTCTGTCCAACTTTAAGGTAAATTACAATAAATCAGAAGCAATGGGCGTAGAGATGAATACTTTGTTGCATCATCAGTTATCCACCTCGTTTGTGTTTAGATGGACAGACTCCCATATAGGATATCTGGGGACTAAAATACCAAATAAATTGAATAGAATATTCAAATTAAACTTTGCCCCTCCAGTAGATCTACTCTACACAGATGGGATAAGGAAGTCTTCACGTGGTTTGGCAGAATTAATATTATAAAAATGAACGTAATGCAGAGATTGCTATATCTGCTACAGACTTTACCGATTAAGATTCCCCTAGGGTTCCTGAGAGACCTGAGATCAAGGTTTGCGGGGTTCATATGGGCCTGAAAACCAGCAAGAGTTCACAGAGACGTTTTGACTCTACCAAAAGAAAGAGGAGGGGTGGGGTTTCCAGACCCAGTCGGTTATCATGAGGCACTACACCTAACAAGGGTACTGGACTGGTGTGTATCTCAAAAAGACAAGTCATGGATTCATATGGAACAAGCAATGTCTGAGATACCCTTGGAAGGCGTAGTGTGGCTCAGAGACTCTGCTATACCGCAGGCAATGAGAAGACACCCAACAGTGGGCGCCACTCTCAGATCTGTCAAAAATTCATTTAAAAACAAAAACAAAATATCGACTCATATGAATCCGATGACCCCAATCTTTGGTAACCCAGCTTTTGAGCCAGGCCTAAAAGACCAAGGTTTTATGAACCAAAAACGACAGGGCAAAAGTAGACTTGCACACTTTTTGATGGATAATAGAGTGATGTCCAGAGAGGAGATTGAGTGTGAATTCTCAGAGGAACTGGACCCATTTAGGCGAATGCAGTTTAATGCTTCCCTTCGCTCAATTTAATTGCGAATGACAGAAATATCTATACCCAGTGGCGGAACTACCGCCATAGCGACCCACGCGGGCGCTATGGGGCCCGTGACCAGTAGGGGGCCCCATGATCGCGTCCCCTTCGATCTACCCGTCAATCACAACTAGCTGACGGGTAGATCGGGTCCCGAATCACTGCGTCCTGCTAGGGCTGCAGTGTAAACAGACCTCTTGTGATTCACTCCTCCGGCTGGCTCCTCCCCCCCCTCCGTCCATCCAGGTGCTTCTATTTGCCATCACCTCGGTCGGATGGACGAGAAGAGAGGAGGGGGGGCGGCCGGAGGAGCGCATCATGAGAGGTATGTTTACAGCCGCTTCCCGCGCTACTAGGTATGTTTACAGCCGCTTCCTGCCGCTTCCCGCGCGACATCTAGGTCTGCTGCTGCTCTTCTGTCTGTCCTGGGTACATACAGTATCCCTGCCAGTGCCTAGCATTCTGAACACTGCTCCATGCCCAGTATGCCTTAGAGTCTGCCCATACCATGCACTGTCTCTGCCCCATACCCTGCACTGTCTCTGCCCCATACCCTGCACTGTCTCTGCCCCACATCCTGCACTGTCTCTGCCCCACACCCTGCACTGTCTCTGCCCCACACCCTGCACTCTCTCTGCCCCACACCCTGCACTCTCTCTGCCCCACACCCTGCCCCCATGCCCTTCTGTCTACCCTATGCCCTGCTCTGTGACCCCAGGCCCTGATGTCTGCCCCATGCCCTGCTCTTTACCCCCATGCCATGCTGTCTACCCTATGCCCTGCTCTGTGCCCCCATGTCCTGATGTCTGCCCCACACCCTGCTCTGTGCCCCATGCCCAGCTATCTGCCCCCATGCCCTGCTCCATGCCCCTAGGCCCTGCTGTGGGGAAGAGAGAGGAGAGGAAGAGGCGAGCTGTCTGTATCAGCAGAGAGTGGAATTGCCCGCTGTAATAGCTTTCATTAGAACTTCCAGTGTTCCTGGGGCTCATGTTACATAGCTCTACCTCTTGGTCCGGCACCTTTGATCGATAGAACGCCGGTCCAGTGTCGGACATGTGGCGTCATCAAAGGCGTTGGGCTAAGAGGTGGGGCTATGTGACGATGAGCCCCGGGAAGACGGGAAATTCAAATGAAAACTATTACAGCAGGCAATCCCGCTCTCTGCTGATCCGGCCGGCTTGCCTCTTCCTCTGCACAGGTGAGGCTGTATTGGGCACAGGCAGGCCAGGCTGTATTGGGCACAGGCAATGCTGTATTGGGCACAGGTCACGCTGTATGGGGCACAGGCAGTTCAGACTGTATTGGGCACAGGCAGCGCTGTATTGGGCACAGGCAACGCTGTATTGGGCACAGGTAATGCCGCATTGGGCACAGGTCACGCTGTATTGGGCACAGGCAGTTCAGACTGTATTGGGCGCAGGCCAGGCTGTATTGGGCACAGGCAACGCTGAATTGGGCACATGTCATGCTGCATTGGGCACAGGCAATGCTGTATTGGGCACAGGTCACGCTGTATGGGGCACAGGCAGGCCAGGCTGTATTGGGCACAGGCAGGCCAGGCTGTATTGGGCACGGGCAATGCTGTATTGGGCACAGGTCATGCTGCATGGGGCACAGGTCACGCTGCATGGGGCACAGGTCACGCTGCATGGGGCACAGGTCACGCTGTATGGGGCAAAGGTCACGCTGCATTGACACTAGGGCGGCTCTGGGGGGCCCCATACAACATTTTGCTATGGGGCCCTGTGATTTCTAGTTACGCCCCTGTCTATACCATCTAAGTTTGAGAAGATGTGTTTAAAGGGGGACTTAGTGAGGCATTCACTATCATTAATGTACGCCTTGCTGATTGAAGCAAAAGCCCCACAAGAATTGGGGTTTATACAGGCTTGGGAAAAAGACCTAGGGGTTACATTTTCTGAGACGCAGAGAAATAAGATATTTAGGTTTACACACAAAGCCTCATTGGCAAGCAGATACCAAGAAGGGGGGTATAAGATCCTGAGTAGATGGTATAGAACCCCAGTAGTATTGAACTGGATGTTTCCACAGGTGTCAAACCTCTGCTGGTGACGCCAAAGAGCAGTGGGTACTTTGTTACACATCTTTTGGGAATGCCCGGGAATAAAAGATTTTTGGATAATGGTATCCGAAACAGTTAAAAAAATTACTGCTTTCTTGTTGTTCAATATCTCTCTATCAACCGAAAAATATAAAAAAATCACGGTTGAGACACTTGCTTACAACAGCAAAAGCATGTATCCCAGCTCTCTGGAAAAATACTGTCTTTTGAAGTAGAGCACCATGGTTCGCTAAAATAACTGAAACTCAACATATGGGAAGTCTTACTACGATGTTAAGGGAGCAGGAGGACGAACACCGACAAATTTGGAAGCCATGCGTTACATATAGGGAGCGGCTGGGGTGGGGGGAGCGCGGAGAGATGAGAGGGGGTTTTGTTTTTTCTCTCTTTCTTATTCTTTTTTTTTCTTCATGTTCCTTTGTTCCTGTTCTATGCCTGAAACTCTAGGGTATTCTTTTTTTTGAAGGGGGTTAACCGGGGTGGGACCCATGTTAAGGAAAATATAACAGAGATATGATACTACAGCAGACTAAGGCCCCGTACACACGAGGAGACATGTCCGATGAAAACGGTCCGCGTTTTCATCGGACATGTCTCCTGGGAGCTTTTGGTCTGATGTGTGTACACACCATCAGACCAAAATCCCAGCGGACAGAGAACGCGGTGACGTAGAAGACACCGACGTTCTCAAACACGGAAGTGCAATGCTTCCACGCATGCGTCGAATCAATTTGATGCATGCGCGGGATTTTCGGGATGCTGGTTACACGTCATAACCAGCGGACATGTCCAATTAGGTGTACTAACCATCGGACATGTTCGACGGACATGTTTCCAGCGGACAAGTTTCTTAGCTTGCTAAGAAACTTTTGTCCGCTGGAAACCTGTCCGCTAGGCCGTACACACGGTCAGACATGTCCGCGGACCAGTTTCAGCGGACATGTTCGACCGTGTGTACGGGGCCTAACAAGAAAGTGTGGTTAAAACGGTAAATGAGGAGACAGATAAATTAGAATATAAACTTTTTGTTTTGTTTTGAAAAGAGTAATCAACATCAATGGAAAGAAGATGTCATGTGTAAAATAACAGAACTGTTGTATAGATGTAGTTTATGTTATGCTGTATTATTATCCTTGTGAAAGAAAACATTTCAAATAAAGAATTTATAAAAAAAAAAGAGCTTGGACGTCAATTTATTTAATTGGCCAGAATAAGAATTTATTCTGGTAATTGAAATTAATTAACGCTTAACGTGCCTAGCGTTTAGCAGCATTTAATGTTTTTCTACCAAAACTTTGCTGCTCCTGGATGCACTGGCAGCATTTTTTTTTCTGCCTCTAAATGCTGCTGAAAGCCTATGTATGCATGGACACATAGACTTACATACAGGGGAGTTTAGAGGCAGAAAAAAATAAGCTCCACCAATTTTGGATAGTTTACAAACATTCCTAACTCCAGCATATTCCTATTGGCCAGTTTGGCAGACCATTGTGGTGGTGAGCCAATCATAATGGCAAGCTTTTGGAGATTGTTAAGGATATGCTTACACCCGCAGCAGACACTGTGGGGTAGATTTACTAAAACTGGTGCCCTCAGAATCTGGTGCAGCTCTGTATGGTAATTGAAGAAAAGGAAAATTGGTCGCACACCATGGAAAGAAGAACTTCTGTAGAATAGTTACTTTATTGTCAAAGGTGCCAAAGGACATAAACAGGACGGTACAGGGACATTGGTAGACCGGTTTCACGTGGATAACTCGTGCTTGTTTATTGTTCCTGTCTACGTCCCTTGGCACCTTGACAATAAAGTAACTATTCTACAGAAGTTCTTCCTTCCATTGTGTGCGACCAAATTTTATTTTTCTTCAATTATTATTGACGGTGATGAGTCGGGGCCAGCACCCACAAGGAAATCTTTATCCACAGTCTGAGCGGTGTTACACTCTGAGCTGTGCATAGTAGCCAATCAGCTTTTGACTTCAGCTTGTTCAATGGAGTCTGTGACACTTAAACCTGGATGCTGATTGGTTTCTATGCAGACCTGCACCAGATTTTGCACTCTCCAGTTTTAGTAAATCAACCCTAACAGTCTCATTTACACCAATCTGGTCTTTGTTGCATGTATCAAATAACAATTAACGTATCACCACAGAGTGGCACTGTGGATACCAAATTATATATATATATATTATTTTATATATATATATATATATATATATATATATATATATACACACACACATGATTTGTCCCTTCAAATGGCAATAGTGGAAAGATTGATACTGCACTTTATAGGCACCAAGGTACACAATATATTATATTTAAAATATTTTTATTACAAATAAAAAAAATTAAAAATAACACAAAACACAAAGACTAAATTAAAAAAACGTTGCAAAGTAGATTGCCTAGATACGAATACAGCACACAACCCATACACCAAGGAGTATAACCCTGAAGCCTCCTACACACGACCGAGGAACTCGACGGGCGAAACACATCGTTTTCCTCGTCGAGTTCCTTGTTAGGCTGTCAAGGAACTCGACAAGGCAAGTTTCTCCGTTCCCGTTGAGGAAATAAAGAACTTGCTCTCTTTTTGGCTCGTCGAGTTTCTCGACAGTTTCCTCGACGAAAATGTACACACGACCGGTTTCCTCGGCAAAAAATATCTCCCAGCAAGTTTCTTGCTGGTTTTTGCCGAGAAACTTGGTCGTGTGTACGAGGCCTGACTGTTTGACAATTTCCTTGTTGAAGCAATAGTAAATATTCTATCAGGCTTGGTGTGAATTGATTGTGTTTAGTAGCTCGGCTCTACAGGTTACGCTTCTTCAGGAGCTTAGGCATTCATTAGTGCAAACATCACAGAGGAACAAGGTGGATAACAAAGTAGGCAAGAGTCCAGGATAAAGCAGATGTAGTGTCAAATATATAATTGGTCCATATGGTTTGGAAATTGTGTTAAACCTCAATTGAGCAGAGCTTGTCACTAAAGAGAGATATGTTCCTCAAAGACTGCAGCAAAAATAGAGCAATATATCGTGATCCCAAAAGTTTGGAACTACCGCTCCAAAAGTCACTTGTGGGTTGCATGTATATGACTCCAAAAAAATGAATGTTTAGAAGCCCAAGTTATGTGCTGTCCATGGTGCTGATCCCGTGACATGTAACACCCTGAATCCTTTTTTTTTTTTTTTTAAGGTGTATGAACAAGCACACCTTAAAAAAAAAAAAAAGGGATTCAGGGTGCAACATGTTACGTTTTCAGCATTCCCCCGCCATCAGGAATGTTCTCCCCGTACCTGCTGTCATAATAAAAAAAAAAAAACATAGCTGTGCGGGGCTCAGCCCACCGGGTTGCATCATTCAGAGACTTCTGTGAATGGGAGAACTACAAGTACTGACATCCTTTGTGGCTGGCGGCTTGTAGTACTCAGCGCTCAAGTTCTAGTTCATTGATACTTTGTCATTGTGCAACTATTGTATCTGCCTGTACGAGCAGACATGACAGTCTGCAGCAGCCTGAGATTACATTTATAATCTGCCAATTGCGGTTGCAATGCTTTGCAGGCTTCTGGTAATAAAAAATAAATAAATGCACATTTTTGTTTTACCTGTGCATTTTCTTATTATTTTTTTATAACAAAAAGGGTGAACTTATCCTTTAACCACTACAGCCCCAGAAGGTTCACCCTCCCCCACCATGAGCACATGCCTTCTTGTTTGTTGACATAAAATACTGCAACGATATTGTCTGATACAGGTCTTCCCCTTAGGATGGATGCAAAATGTGTAGAGCTTCCCAGATGGCCCTCAGTTTTCTTGCACTGGAAGACTTCTTGGCCCAGGACTAATCCCATTTTTCCTGCTTGGTGGTCTATGTGAGCTCCCCAGCCCCATGCACTTGCATCTGTTGTAATTCTTAACGGGTCCAGCAGCATCCCAGGGACAGGTTCTTTTCTTGCAGCCACCACTGTAAGGACTCCCTTACTTAACTCTGCAGTTCCACATTCTTGTTTAGCCATTGTTGGTGACCGGTCCATACCGATAACATGAACCTCTGAAGAGCTCTCATGCGAGTTACTGCTGGAATCACTGCTACCATTAGTCCTAATAATCCCATTATGTTCCTGATGGACACTGAGGGGTTTAGTATGAGCTTGTTGGTTTCTGCCATCAGTGTTGCTCTTTTTTCTTCTCGTAAAAAGATTTTTGACTTTAGGGAATCCACTATAACCCAGAAAAATAACTTCCTTTTTTTTGTGTTTAAAATCTATCCCAGATTCTGAGGGCGTTTTTGTGTTTTATTAGCTAGATTCAGGTAGGAGAGCCTAACATTAGGCAGGCGTAGCGTAACGCATATACGCTATGCCGCTGTAAGTTAGAGAGGCAAGTGCTGTATTCACAAAGCACTTGCGTCCTAAGTTACGGCGGCGTAGTGTAAATGTGCCGGCCTAAGCGCACCTAATTCAAATTGTGAAGAGGTGGGCGTGTTTTATGCTAATGAATCGTGACCCGACGTGATTGACGTTTTTTTACGAACTGCCCATGCGCCGTCCGTGGACATATCCCAGTACGCATGCTCCAAATTACGCGGCAAAGACTTATTGGTTTCGACGTGAACGTAAATTACGCCCAGCCCCATTCACGGACGACTTACGCAAACAACGTAAAAATTTCAAAATTAGACGCGGGACCGACATCCATACTTAACATTGGCTGCGCCAGCTCTTTGTTGGACTAACTTTACGCCTGAAAACGCCTTACGTAAACGGCGTTTCTTTACTGCGACAGGCAAGCGTACGTTCGTGAATAGGTGTATCTCGCTGATTTACGCATTCTAGGCGTAAATCAGCGTACACGCCCATAGCAGCTGGCGTAAATAGTCAGCTAAGATACGACGGCGTAGGAGGTCGTATCTTAGCTACATTTAAGTGTATCTCAATTTGAGAATACACTTTAATGTACGACGGCGCAGATTCAGAGTTACGACGGCGTATCTACTGATACCCTGGCGTAAACCTCTCTGAATCTGGCTAAGTATGTTTAAAGACCTTTAAAATTCCACTGCAGTTTTTGCAAACAAGAGTAAATCATCTATATATGGTATTATCAAGTTTCCTTCTGTCCTCAAGGCCTGTAGTGCCTGCAATAACACCTTTGTGAATATTCTCTGAGCTGATGCTAGCCCGAAAAGTAACACGTTAAATTCAAAATAGGTTGTCCGTTTTAGACCTTTTACTGCAAACATTCCCTGACGGGTGATGTGTAAATAAGCATGGGATAGCAAGCAGGAACATTAAAACTGAATAAATATTTAATAATAAATACCAGAATAAATAAATAAATATATAATTAAATATATAAATAAATACCAGAACATCTTAACTGGAGTTTAACGGCCGCGGCTGCTTTATTATTGGTTTTAAACACTTTATTTATTTAAATAACAGATGTAAACATAAATTAAAGACAACCCAACCACTACGGCTCAGGCTGTATAAATCATTTAAAGCATAAACACCCAATCAAAAAACATTAAAACAGATTTGTCCCCCTTTGCAATATATACATAAATTTTGCATACATATATATTAACCAAAGGTGACACACAACCACATAATGGCAGCACGCGACTAATACATAACAAGGGTAGGGTGGGAGGGGAACACCACAGCTCCCGTCTTCTGAGGCGAATTGAATAGCCCTATTCCAACCTGCCTTATATAGCCCTAAACTCAGCCTGACTAAACTGGCTAAAACTGGCTAGCCCTACTCTCTTCAAAAAAGACCGGGAAATCTCTTCTGAGTACACGTGAGCCCCAGGTGCACTAGCTAAACTGCCTGGCTCCCCCAGAGATAGGGGAACTAGAAACTGCCTGTCCTGCTGCAATCCCATGAGAAAAGGGGGGGGGCTTGAAACCGTTTTCCCCCCTTTTCTTACATGGGATAGCAAGCAGGAACATTAAAACTGAATAAATATTTAATAATAAATACCAGAATAAATAAATAAATATATAATTAAATATATAAATAAATACCAGAACATCTTAACTGGAGTTTAACGGCTGCGGCTGCTTTATTATTGGTTTTAAACACTTTATTTATTTAAATAACAGATGTAAACATAAATTAAAGACAACCCAACCACTACGGCTCAGGCTGTATAAATCATTTAAAGCAAAAACACCCACAAGACAGGGGACATTAAGTCCACCTGTCACCAACACCCACAACCGCGGCCAAGTCTATACAGGAGCTTAAACCAGTATTGAAAATGTCCAAACCTATGCTGGACAGGTGAACTCCAACATCTCTAAAAAGCCCAGGAATAAACCCTTCCAATTTAGTATGCCTAAAGCAGAGTATACCCATAGGCGCAAGCAGCTTAGCCACCGCCCTGTTTATACGCCGCCTGATTTTTTCCAAAGGGCGCAGTGGTGGGAAAGACAAACACTTTAATCTCTGCACCACTTCGGAAAAAACAAACACCGTGTGTGGAAATGACAACTGTAACCTATGAAAATCATCTCTAATTTTAAAAATGATATCCAGCGTTTTTTGTTTGCCAATGTCATTCCCCCCCAGATGTATAATAAACAAATCAGGCGGGGAAAAACGCCTCAGAAGCCTACTTACTTCCCAAAATAAACCTAACCAAAGCATTCCTTTACTACCAAACCCAAAAAACTTTAAACTGTTGTGGATCCAAACCCAAATTGCTGGAGTAAATTCTTTCATCAGCTCTCTGACGTGCCCAGAATATAAAAGAATGTCCAACAATACAAATTGTTCTGGGTGGACCTAAAATGGATCAAAAACATTGATTAGGTTTAATGTACAACAAATAGGCATCAGATTTCCACCTACCAACTTTCTTAATTATTGTATCACTCAAACCCAACCCGGCCGCTTCTGTTGCAGCCCCAATCCTGAAAGAATGAGATGATAATACCTCTCCAGACATATTGAGTGCCTTTAAGCATTTGTGAAAAACACTGTTAAACTGAAAAGTGGTCAATGGACGACCCGATTCGTGAATAAAGAAATTGTTTGAAAAATTAGGCCTGACAGCAGCATATTGACATAACAATTTAACTGGGCATAAAGGAGAACCGCTACAAGCTGATAAATTTATCCAAGCCCCTTTTCCAAACTGATCAGTTTTAGAGCGTCGGATGAAAAGACGAATTGCCGTTTCCGAAACCAATATATCCGATAGTTGAATGATGTGCAATTCAGACAAAAAAATAAAAATACACTCTATTCGTAGCCAAACAAAGATCACCCAAAACCTTTGGAGTGATGGATTTGTGAGCATCAACCGAAAAATGGTCCTACATGGCCTGTTCCACTGAAATATTGCATAAATTAAGGTAAATTATTTAATTTTAGAAAAAACTATATTCTCGGCAAAATCTTCTGCACGGAGAATAGTAATATTGCTTAGAAAATAAAAAACCAAAGAAACGTCAAGCTAAGCCTTCAGAAAAGGCATAAACTGGCTCCAGAATTAGATACAAAAACTTACGTACAATAACCAGGCTGACAGATAGCCCGTCCCAGGTTTATGGAGCAACGGAATTAGCTATATACTCAGATATGGGCCTTACACCAGGTCCCATAGCGTGGGTGGACACAATTGTCCCGCCCTGTGCACTTCCAGGAACAATTTTTTATTTTTTTTTTTTTTTAAACGGTCCATCTGAAAATGAGATAATAAATCCGCCAACTCATTGTCCTTTACTGTACATGCATAGCTTTCAACTAAATATTCAGGCTTAACATTTAAAAACCATATATCTGAAAAGCACAATGACCGGCGGAGACTTTGAGGTTAGGCAAATTATGGCATACAGAACAACCAAAATTCTCTTATTCCTAAAGAAAGATCCCCAAGTTTCTAACGCTACTATAAATGAGAATAGTTCCAAAAGAAAAATGTTTTTCAAAATATCCCTTCCCTTGCGCGCACCATTGTCTTTCAAATTGCAGCAAAAACCTAGGTAACCTGCAGCATCTGCCACATGGCACTACCATTAAATTTGGAAAGAAACTGAAGCCAACCCAAAGATCTTCCCTCATTACCCATGACATACGAATCATGAGAAAAAGGGGAGGGGTTAAAGCCGAAAATTGACAAGTAAAGTCGTCTAAAAATTTTTTTATTTTTTTTGTTTAAACGGTATGATCCTAGTAGCTAATGCTAATAAACCTAACAGGGACTAAATCTCTTTCAATAGAACCTTCCCTTTTTTTTTTTTTTTTGGATTAAGGACAAAAGTAAAAATGTAATTTTTCTCACTCTTCAACTCACGAAGTCTGAATTCCATAAGGTCTGTATCCATAATGAAAACCAGGATTTCTAGACATATATAGAGCCATACGTTAAAAAAAAAAAAAAAAACTAAAAGGCGCACCAAAAATTTCAAACTGGGTTGAAAACTGACCACCCATTCTAAGAAAGAAGAAAAAGATTCAAAATAAAAACAGGGAGTAACCCATAGGAAGGCTTAAGCCCAGCATTATCCAGGCATCAACAAATTCACTGAAACTCAAGGTTGTTCCACTCCACGAAAAGAAAAAAAAAAAAAAAAAAAAAAAAAACTTTAGTAAAAAGGCAAAAGATAATTTGTTCTAAAGAGAAAAACAGAGTGTAACAAAATAAAATTGGTCATTGAAATAAAACCTAGAGAATTGAAACATAAGGAAAAAAACCGACATAATTTCAGCTGTCGCAAATAGAGAACCTTTAAAATGAGAGGTATGCAAGGCAGGCACCCCACTGAGCTACATAAAAGACTGAAGACAAGCTATCCTCAAACGCATCATTAAGGGAATGGCCCTTGTGAAATGGTAAATGATGAATTAGCTAGAGGAATCTTTTTTCTTTTTTTTATTTATTCATTCATTTATTTTTGGAACAATACCTAAAGGGGAAATCCTGAAATTACTGAAAGGGAGGAAGGAAAACCTTACACTCCCCCTTCTAAGATTTCAGTATTAATTCTAAATAAACACTATGACAGGGAATTCTACTACCGATTTGAGATTGTTAACTACCAGGTCTGAATACAAACTATGCCACGGGAGCATATTTGAAAGCATCACTGGTGTACACCGTTATTTGAAAACATTTTTGATTTGGATTGACACAGACATTTGCTTGAAACATTTGGTAACTGCATGAGTGGCAGCGCAGAAAGCACACTCATGTCTATATTTGTAAGAGTTTTATCTACACTATCTATCGTTGCAATTGAAGCTAATTATTATTATTTTTTTTTTATTATTTTTTTATTATCCGTAAATGGATTGAATACTAATGTTATGTTTGTTATAGACTGGTCCTTGGGTTAGAAAAAAGATACAACCAAAGGCCAATGCTAAATAATTACCTCCAAAACTGGAATAAAACAGTACTTTTTACGGAAAGTCAATGTAGTCTTTCTTCTGTAACTTCACATGTCATAGATTCCTTACAAGTCTCAGGTAAAAAAAATTATCTAGCTAACTAAAACCAGCATTTAACACTACTTTGAGAAACTTGGTCGTAATTAGCAGGAACTCCACTAGATGGCGACCAAACACTAACATCAGACAGCTCAATAGCTGGAACAGAATAGTACTGTCAAGGCTGAGGGTTAGCAAACTTAGATAAAAAAATCAACTATGCTAGATAATAAAAGGCTAGATTAAGATTTACCCATACCTTGCCGTTGGGAAAACCCCATGTAAGCAGCTGATTCCTGGACATCTCTGCGCTCTGGCATTAGGTCTGCGGGAGATACAGCAACTGACCTGGAAGAAGATTCTGACATGGAGGGAGAAGACGTCTGTTGCAATGAAGACGGCTGTTCTTGCTGTGATGACGCCCGTTCTTCCGATCCCCGTCCACTTCCAGACCTCCTGGCATAACCACCTCATGCCCCCCCTGCCGAGCTGCCTCTCGAAGCTCCATCGTACCTGTTAGGAGAAAAAACATCACCTGTGTACCCGCTCCTAGCTCCGCCCCCGGACCCACCTCCCGAACGAGTGCTGCGGTCCTGAGAAGGGCCAGCTCTTTTACATGTGCAGCACGGGGAGGGGAGGGGGAGTATCTACTGCGCGGAGTGCGCTTCCTCTACGCCGCTTCAGGGGCACGAGCAGAGGCGCCACCACCTCTACGACGGCAACCCGGAACTTCATCCGACCTTCTTGGACCGGTTTTTTCCTACTGACGAGCGGACTCACGGACGGTACTTGCGGGACGCTCTTCCACGGGGGAACCCCCCGGGTACACTGCAGTCCGTTGCAGCTCCCACCGGAGCCTCTTGACTCGACGAGCGCGGTAAGCTAAGGCAGTGCCGGATCCAGGCATCCATCCTTCTGAAATCTTCTGGCCTCAGAGGACACTGTTTGCTCAGTGAGAAATACTCAGAGAACACCACAGCTCCCGTCTTCTGAGGCGAATTGAATAGCCCTATTCCAACCTGCCTTATATAGCCCTAAACTCAGCCTGACTAAACTGGCTAAAACTGGCTAGCCCTACTCTCTTCAAAAAAGACCGGGAAATCTCTTCTGAGTACACGTGAGCCCCAGGTGCACTAGCTAAACTGCCTGGCTCCCCCAGAGATAGGGGAACTAGAAACTGCCTGTCCTGCTGCAATCCCATGAGGAAAGGGGGGGGCTTAAACCGTTTTCCCCCCTTTTCTTACATTCTTTAGGTCTACAGTGGCCATGAATGCCTCTTGACTCTTTACTAGTTCTTTTGTCGTAAACATGGTTTCCATCTTGAATTTTTTGTATTTGACTGTTTTTTTGAACAATCTAAGGTTGAGGATGAGCCTGAATCTTCCCGACAATTTTTCCCCCTAGAAAGATGTCAGTAAAAACCTCCTCTTTCATTTTGTGAAAGAGAGGAAATGACTCCTTGGAGCAGGTTTGTCATGGCAGCTGCCATGTCTGCATTTCTCTGTAGTTGAGTTACGGGAAAACATTTTGGGGAACCTGATTGACTTCTATACGGTAACCCCTAGTGATTAGGTCTAGATGGTGTATGGCTGACAGAATCAACAGACTTGTGATTACTCCCTCACATAACAGGAAGCCATCAGTCCAAGGTATCTTGGACTTGCTGGTCGACCCTATACTGACAGGAGTTGTCACTCCTATCAGTGGGAGTTCTTGCAGTCACACTGAGCATATCCAGCTCCTGCCCTTTGTTTGGTGTCTTGTTATCTCAGAATTTACCATCTGTCCCACCGTCTAACAACTACAGTGCAGGCCAATTCCATCCCTGCCAGGTCCCCCTCATGGTTCATTGGTGATCGGCTCATGCAAACATATGTATGCTTTAGATCAGGGGTGCCCAACCTTTTGGAGCACAAGGGCCACTTAAGCGACTTGGTAACTGGTCGTGGGCCACAATAAACAGAGCGGGTGGATGGCAGGTCCATGTCTGCATGGCATATGCAGAGCGAATTCTTAGAATCAGTTACGCATAAATTCGGCTAAGATACGAGCGGCGTAAGTCTCTTACACCGTCGTATATAAGGGTGCATATATATGCTGGCCGCTAGGTGGCGCTTTCGTAGATTTCCGCGTTGAATATGCTAATGAGCTAGATACGCCGATTCACGAACGTACGTGCGCCCGGTGTAGCAAGATACGTTGTTTACGTAAGACATACGCCGGCGTAAAGTTACCCCTCATAAAGGGGTATAGGATAGCCGATTGGCGGCTCTCCTGACAGGGGGGGTTCGCGCTGATTGTTTATCAGCGCAGCCCCCCCTCGGATCGCCACACTGGACCACCAGGGAAGCCCACCCTGGACCACAAGGGAAGGGCAAATAAAAAAAAAAAACATTGAAAAAAATAAAAAGATGCCAATCAGTGCCCACAAATGGGCACTGACTGGCAAGCAACATGGGTAGATCAGTGCTGCCCCACAATGTCCATCAGTGCCACCCCACAGTGCCCATCCATGCCCAGTGCCCACCTGTGCCACCCATAAGTATCCATCAGTGCCACCCATAAGTGCCGCCCATGAGTGCCCATCAGTGCCGCCTATGTGTGCCCATCAGTGCCGCCTATGTGTGCCCATCAGTGCCACCTCATCTGTGCCCGTCAGTACTACCTCATCGATGTCCATCAGTGCCACCATATCAGTGCCCGTAATTGAAAGAGAAAACTTACTTATTTACAAAAAAATTAACAGAAAAAAATAAAAACGTATTTTTTTTTCAACATTTTCAGTCTTTTTTTAGTTGTTGCGCAAAAAATAAAAATTGCAGAGGTGATCAAATACCACCAAAAGAAAGCTCTATTTGTGGGGAAAAAAGGACGCCAATTTTGTTTGGGAGCCACGTCGCACAATTGTCAGTTGAAGTGCGACAGTGCTGAAAGCTGAAAATTGGCTTGGGCGGGAAGGTGCGTAAGTGCCTGGTATGGAAGTGGTTAAATACTCACCTGGTCTGTCCTAAATATCCTGAGGGGCTATGCTGTGCCTATGAGCACTAGGTTTGTCTTTTCGTTCATTGGATTGGCCAGGCCAGACACACACTGTCAATCTTTTAGTACGTTTTATTTATATATATATATATATATATTTTTTTTTTCTACATATTTTTGGTAAAAATAAACTAAATCGCAATAGGCGTAGATTGATTATGTACGCCTATTGCGATTTTTATTACCAAAAATATGTAGAAGAATTATATCTCTCTCTAAACCGATGACTACTTTTTGGTTTTATATTTTTTTGGGATATGTATTATAGCAGAAAGTAAAATTATATATATTTTTTTCAAAACGGTCGCTTTTTTTGTTTATAGCACACAAAATAAAAATCGCAGAGGTGATCAAATAGCACTAAAATAAATCTCTATATGTGGGGAAAAACTATTTGTTTGGGAACAACGTCACATGACCGCGCTATTCGCAAGAAATGGCCCAGTCACAAATCCTTTCCGGGGCTGAAGTGGTTAAATCATTTTCTAAAAAAAAAACAATATTATTAATATGATAGATAAGATTTTTCCATGTAAGAGAGAAGGGTCAGAATGGGGCGAGTGGGAAAGCGGTGAAGGATTTACTTTCCTCGTCAGTTCTGAAGGCAGAAAGCGGAGCAGCCGGATAAGTGGCATTTCCAGTATAGAGCCAGCAATGACTGGACTCCACGTGGTAGAAAAAAGCCAAACAACCCAGAACCGTACAGTACACTCCGTATGATGTCCTTACAACTCACACCCCGCCCCCACATATCACACAGACACGCTATACACACAGCACACCCTCCCACCACCAGCATGTTCTAACCGGTGTCACGTGGTCTCCTTGCAAGGCAAGGGGCGGGACCGGGAGGGATGCCTGGTGGGTGTGGCCAGTGCGGTGTCATGTCCGGGGAACAGAGTCCGTACGGCAGTGTTCCGTACAAAGCCCTCCTGTCAGGCAGGTATGTGCATAGTGGAGGGGAGGTATGTCCGGGGCAGTGCCTGCTCACTCAGTGCGGGGTGGGCGAGGTATGCCCGGGCTGGTGCCTGCTTATATTCTGTCATTTCTCATTGTTGTTTATGTGTGTCTTCCTGCTCAGCTTATACAAGTCCCAGCATGTTTATCGTAGTATAGTCTGTTTAGAGCTGTCCACAGACATAAGATGACTGTCACCTGATTGGTCATTATGGACACATATGTGGACCAATCTTAGGAAGAATGATTGGTCAGATGTAGAGAGCCCTGGTCTGATGTCTGTCCCTTCATCACTGAGCGCTGCTCACTCTTCCTCCCCATACATGTACAAGTCCAGCGTTTATTTACTAGCAGGTTCACATGTCGTTACACACCCCCGACATCGTCATTTAAAGGGGTGTTCCAGCCTTTTTTTAAGTTTATTAAAAGTCAGCAGCTACAAAAATTGTAGCTGCTGGCTTTTAATAAACAGACACCTGCTCCACGGTTCCAGTGACGCGCCGGCCGGGGCTCCGCTCCTCGCCCCCCCTTCATCCCTAGTGTGGGGCACCCACTGCGCGAGTGGCGCGGCGCCGTCCGATTGGACAGGCGCTCGCCTACAGGGAGGGGCTGCAATAAGGCGATTAAGCTAATCGCCTTACCAGCCCCTCGGCGGAAGGAGGAAGTGGGACAGGAAGTCCCACTCCTCCTGACCCCCCCACTACCCCCCCAAAAAAATTACACGCCAAATGTGGCATGTAAGGAGGGAAGGAGTGGATTAAGCGGAAGTTCCATTTTTAGGTGGAACTCCGCTTAAACAATTTTTGCTGTAGCTGGCCCTTTAATCACTCGCTGACCAGGCTTATTCTGGTACTTTGTGTTTACAAGTTCAAACCTATATTTTTTGCTAGAAAATTACTTTGAACCCCCAAACATTGTGCACTTTTTTTTTTTTAGCAGAGGCCCTAGGGAATAAAATGGCAATAATTGCAATATATTATATCGCACTGTATTTGCACAGCAGTCTTTCAAATGCAAGTTTTTGGTGGAAAAAAGACACTTGAATAAATAAAAAAACAATACATGCACCCCATTTTTTTTGTATAATGTGAAAGATGATGTTACCATGAGTATATAGATACCTAACATGTCACGCTATTAAATTGCACACGTTCGTTGAATGGTGACAAACTACTGTACTTAAAAATCTCCATAGGTGATGCTTTAAAACGCCTTTACAGGTTACCTGTTTAGCGTTACAGAGGAGGTCTAGCGCTCGAATTTTTGCTCTCAATCTAACATTTGCAGCGATACCTCACATGTGTGGTTCAAATACCGTTTACATATGCGTGCACGACTTACGTATGCGCTCGCTTCTGTGCGTTCTCAGGGAGTGTTTTTATATTTTGTTTGTATTATTTATTTTACTTTTTATTTTCACACTGTCCCTTTTTTACATTTTTTTTTTTTTTATTCCTAGTACAAAGAATCTAAACATCCCTTGTAATAGAAATAAGGATGACAGGTCCTCTTTATGGAGAGATCTGGAGTAAAAAATACCTCAAATCCCTTCTTTACCTTTAGGCTGAGTTCACATTGGTGTGATGTCAGATATTGCATGTGATTCGCACCGCACTGCTGTACAGATCACATGCGATGTCTGTGCGATGCAAATCCTGCCATACAGATAGTATGGCTGAATTTTCATCGCATTGCGACCAAACTCGTGCAGGACCTTTTTTTGGTCCGCACCAGAATTGAAGGGTGTTCACACACATCCAATCCGATTCTTGTCCGAATTGACAGTTCACACTGCGATATGCGAACTGATCTGGGGGTGTCATTAACGTTGTATTATGTATTATGATTGCATAAGGCAGTGTGAACTGCCGGCGAGTCGGGTGCGATGCGGGAACCTGCAGTGGATTCGCAAGGTTTCCACATTGCACAAATGTGAACTGAGCCTAAGGCTGGGTTCACATCTTGCCGTTCCGAATCGCCGTGATTCTGCGTACAATCACGGGACACCCGTGCGATCCCCGTCACTCCCAATAGGAACCCTGAACGAATGTGATTTGTTGGTGCGAAAATCGCGCAAACAGAATCGCGGGATGCCTGTCGCCCAAAAGAAGTACAAGAACTAGCGATTTGCCACGATTTAGAATCGCGGGCAGAACGCCAACATGTGAACGGAGCCTCCAAGTCAAAAATATATTTTTTGATCTTTTGCTTTAAAAAAAAAATAAAGTATTTTCTAGCCTGGCCCGGAAGTGATATATTGATGTTGGTATGGTCCTCCAAGGCCATAGAGTCAATCAAAGAGTTTGGGAACAGCTGGCGAACCAGCGAAAATGGTAGGCCCGAGTAACCCTGGCGAGCCGCTGAAAACATCCCCTCCCACCGCTTTGTAACTTGTTCCAGTGGTTCTTGTGCCGCTCGGGCCTGAAGAAAAAATACAGTACCAGGGTTATAGCTGATATCCTCAGCCAAAATCCCGCTAAACCACTTGCAGACCACAACATATATACTGTATATAAATATATATAAATAAATGCGTATATGTGTATATGTGTGTGTGTGTGTGTGTGTGTGTGTGTGTGTGTGTGTGTATATATATATATATATACACACACACGTATTGCGGTTGGCAATTGGTTAAAGTGCCGTTATGGTGAGCAGATAGGCTCTGTATCTGTAATAAAATGCTGCCTGCTCCCTGTCTTTTCTGGTGCTATAAATTGAGCTGCGCATGCACAGCTCAGCTTGCAGTGCCGGCCGGATCCCCATGTGCAGCAATGACTGGAGCATGTGCAGCACTGACATCATCCTTTGTTTTTACATGTAACAATCCAGTTTTTTTTTTTTGAAAAAATATTACATAGAACCCCCATGGTTTATAAAGCAGAGGCCATAGAGAATAAAGTTGAATAGTAAATACCCTTACTATAGGTGTAGGCCATTTACATACCTCCCGCGGGAGTCAATACCCAGAAGTGGTGCAAAAGGGTTCCGAAAAGCGGAGGATCACTTTTGGGTGAACCTCCGCTTTAAGTAGGGATGTGCAATTCATTTTGTTACAAATGTGTTTTTCTATGAAATTCCACAAATTCATTAATTCGTAAATATGTAAAAATTCCAAAATCCGAAAATTCAAAAGAACGAAAATAAGAACACAAATCTGATACGGCCCGTCACTTTTATTCCTTTTACGAATTACGAATGTAAAAATCCCTTGTAATAGAAAAAAAAGCATGACAGGACCTCCTAAATACGAGATCTGGGGTCAAAAAGACCTCAGATCTCATATTTACACTAAAATGAAATAAAAAAAATAAAATAAAATGTTGTTTGAAAAAAATAAAATAAAAAATGTCTCTTTAACCACTTCCCACCCGGCCTATAGCCGATTTACGTCCGGGAAGTGGTTGTGAAATCCTGACAGGACGTCCTGCAGGATTCCATGCCGCGCGCACCCGTGGGGGCGCGCAGCGCAGCGATCGGTGATGCGGGGTGTCAGTCTGACACCCTGCATCTCTGATCTCGGTAAAGAGCCTCCGGCGGAGACTCTTCACCACGTGATCAGTTGTGTCCAATCACGGCTGATCACGATGTTAACAGGAAGAGCCATTGATGGCTCTTCCTCACTCGCGTCTGACAGACGCAAGTAAAGGAGAGCCGATCGGTGGCTCTCCTGACGGGGGGTTCGCGCTGATTGTTTATCAGCGCAGCCCCCCCTCGGATCGCCACACTGGACCACCAGGGAAGCCCACCCTGGACCACCAGGGTGGGCCAAACCAAAAAAAGGCCTACATTTTTTTTTTTTTTTTTAAAGTCTAAAAAAAAAAAAAAAGATGCCAATCAGTGCCCACAAATGGTCACTGACTGGCAACCTGGATAAATCAGTGCTGCCCCACAGTGTCCATCAGTGCCACCCCAGTGTCCATCAGTGCCACCCCACAGTGCCCATCCATGCCCAGTGCCCACCTATCAGTGCCCATCTGTGCCACCCATAAGTATCCATCAGTGCCACCCATCTGTGCCGCCTATGTGTGCCCATCAGTGCCGCCTATGTGTGCCCATCAGTGCCGCCTATGTGTGCCCATCAGTGCCGCCTATGTGTGCCCATCAGTGCCGCATACCAGCGCCGGCAATCAGTGCCACCTCATCTGTGCCCGTCAGTACTACCTCATCGATGTCCATCAGTGCCATCTCATTGGTGCCCATTAGTGGTGCCATATCAGTGCCCGTAATTGAAAGAGAAAAACTTATTTACAAAAAAATTAACAGAAAAAAATAAAAACGTAATTTTTTTTCAAAATATTCAGTCTTTTTTTAGTTGTTGCGCAAAAAAAAAAATCGCAGAGGTGATCAAATACCACCAAAAGAAATCTCTATTTGTGGGGAAAAAAGGACACCAATTTTGTTTGGGTACAGTGTAGCATGACCGCGCAATTGCCATTCAAAGTGCGACAGTGCTGAAAGCTGAAAATTGGCTTGGGCGGGAAGGTGCGTAAGTGCCTGGTATGGAAGTGGTTAAGAGCCATAGGCGGAAGTGAGGTTTTGATGTCGCTTCCACCCTGCAATGGTATGGAGATGGGTGTGGGCCACCTTTTCCCCTCACGGAGCGCGATGGGAGGGGGGCCCCTCTCCCGCCACCGATAAAAGCGATCTTGTGTCGAATCCGCCACAGAGACCACTTTTATCAGAAAGCAGACCGCCCGCTGAAGAAGAGGATGCCAGGGTTATGGTAGCTGGCTGCTGCCATAACAATGCTATCCCTTTTCAAAATACCAATGTGCAACGACGGCAGGCGATCTGTAAGTGGTTAACAGCCATATAGTTTAATAGTTTTTATTAGTTAGTTATTTTTTCGATTTTTCTTTCTTATTTTCGAATTTCCGAATATACGAATTTATTTGAAATAACGAATGACCCGGAAAAACAAAACAAAAAACTAATGAAACGTAAACAAACGGCTTTTTTTGGCAGTGCACATGTCTATTGTTAAAGCGGGGGTTCACCCTAAAAAAAATATAGACTGTTATATCCAGCATACTGCTGACATCAACAGTATGCTGGAATTTTTTTTTTTTCGGTCTGTACCTACGGTTTTCTGTCATTTTCACCCGGCTTCCGGGTTCTCGCTCCCCCGGGGAGTACGAGTTCCTAAGCTCTGCATAGATGATTGACGTGCGCGTCATCGCCTTCCGAAAATATCCGAGTGGGACTCGGCACTTTACGGCGCCTGCGCAGTCGGCTCTACACGGCAGTCGCCTTAAAGAGCCGAGTCCCAGTCGGATATTTTTGGAAGGCGATGACGCGCACGTCAATCATCTATGCAGAGCTCCCCGTCGGGGAAAAGGAGCGACACGCCCACTCCCCGCAAGGAAGAAGACCCGGAAGTGCGGCTGAAGACAGGTAAGTGTACACAAAAAAAAAAAAATGACAACGCTACAAGCCTTTATTAAGGCTACAGATAGTTTAGACAAAACGTTAATTTTAGGGTGAACCCCCGCTTTAAGAGAGAACTAGACATCACTGCTCACCTCCACCATCACAGGGGCAACTCTCACTCCTGTGATGGTGGAGGTGAGCATAGCTCCCAACTGTCCCTGATTTCGAGGGACTGTCCCTGATTTGGAGTAATGTCCCTCTGTCCCTCTTTCCTCCTCATTTGTCCCTCATTTTGGTCTGATCTATATAGATGTAAATAAAATGCACTTTTTATCAATCAAAAAGTGTTTTTCCAGTGCTAAACCTTTCATCTGATTTATAAATTGCTGCATTTGTAAATCCCAAAAGCCAATAAAATATCTTTTAAAGGAATAGTAGTGGTTAAAAAAAAGCACTTGTGGGTTTAACCAATCTTGTTTTTTTTGTACAATTCTCCTTTAAGGGGGCGTGGCAAGGGGTGTGTCCTATGCCTGCATACTTTTGCTGATAGGTGTCCCTCATTCCCATCTCAGAAAGTTGTGAGGTATTGGTGAGCAGTGATGACTAGGCCTCACTTAGCAACGTCCTAGCAGTATTCCAGTCAGGCTGCATAAGGTATGTAAATGGCCTACACCTATAGCAAGGGTATTATTCATCTTTAGTCAGAGCTGCGCAGTTTGTTTTCATTTACAGACACCCCTTATCTGCATAGGCAGGTTTTGGTACATGTTTTGAGACATGTTGGCCCTACACACATAGATGTAACGTAACGCACAATCCATTGAGAAGCAGGGAGTGTGGACTTTCAGGGGGTGGTTTGCTTGGGGTCGGATTGAGGTTGGAAGGTCTCCTCTGTAGAAGTTTAATGTTATTTTTCTCTTGATTTGATCACAGGGATGTATGACGTGTGAAAATGAATCAGAGGTTGGAGGAGCTGGTGGAGTCCCTGACTACATCGGGAGAACCAGAACTCAAAGCAGAACCACTGAAAGAGCTGAAGAAAATCTGCAAGTACGCCATTTATTGCATAGGAAATCACCTGTTGCTGGGGAAACGCATGACACACCATGAGGGTGAATTCACACATACTGCAGTGACAGGCATTTTACAGTGCAGTCTATTCCCACTAGGGATCGGCCGATTACCGGCGTGGTCGATATTCACTTTTTCACCGTTGGTATTACAAGTTAAGCATTACAGGTTAACCACTTAAGGACCGCCTCATGTACATATACGTCAGCAGAATGGCACAGGCAGGCACATGTACGTATATATACGTGCCCTGCTTGACGTGGGTCGGGGGTCCGATCGGGACCCCCCCCCCCGTACATGCGGCGGTCCCCGTGGCTTCAGGAGCGATCCGGGACGACGGCGCGGCTATTCGTTTATAGCCGCTCCGTCGCGATCGCTCCCCGGAGCTGAAGAACGGGGAGAGCCGTGTGTAAACACGGCTTCCCCGTGCTTCACTGTGGCGGCGCATCGATCGCGTCATTCCCTTTATAGGGAGACACGATCGATGACGTCATTCCTACAGCCACACCCCCCTACACTAGTAAACACACACAAAGTAAACCCTAACTCCTACAGCGCCACCTGTGGTTAACTCCCAAACTGCAACTGTCATTTTCACAATAAAGAATGCAATTTAAATGCATTTTTTGCTGTGAAAATGACAATTGTCCCAAAAATGTGTCAAAATTGTCCGAAGTGTCCGCCATAATGTCGCAGTCACGAAAAAAATCGCCGCCATTAGTAGTAAAAAAAATAAAATAAATAAAAATGCAAAAAAAACTATTCCCTATTTTGTAAACACTATAAATTTTGCAAATCAACCGATAAACGATTATTGCGATTTTTCTTTTTTTTTTTTTTTTTTACCAAAAATAGGTAGAAGAATACGTATCGGCCTAAACTGAGGAAAAAAAAATGTTATATATGTTTTTGGGGGATATTTATTATAGCAAAAAGTAAAAAATATAGCATTTTTTTCAAAATTGTCGCTCTATTTTTGTTTATAGCGCAAAAAATAAAAACCGCAGAGGTGATCAAATACCACCAAAAGAAAGCTCTATTTGTGGGGAAAAAAAGACGCCAATTTTGTTTGGGAGCCACGTCGCACGACCGCGCAATTGTCTGTTAAAGCGACGCAGTCCCGAACTGTAAAAACCCCTTGGGTCTTTAGGCAGCATTTTGGTCCGGGGCTTAAGTGGTTAAACAGCAATTCTAATGTCATTTTTCACTATTTTTCAATGCCATCTTCTTCCCTCTAATTAGAATCCCCAAACATTATATATATTTTTTATCCTAACACCCTAGAGAATAAAATGGCGATCCTTGCAATACTTTCTGTCACGCCGTATTTGTGCAGCGGTCTTACAAGCGCACTTTTTTGGGAAAAAATTACACTTTTTTTAATAAAAAAATAAGACAACAGTAAAGTTATCCCTATTTTTTTTAATATTATGAAAGATAATGTTTCGCCGAGTAAATTTATACCCAACATGTCACGCTTCAAAATTGCGTCCGCTCGTGTAATGCCGACAAACTTTTACCCTTGAAAATCTTCATAGGCGACGTTTAAAAAAATCTACAGATTGCATGTTTTGAGTTACAGAGGAGGTCTAGGGCTAGAATTATTGCTCTCGCTCTACCAATCGCGGCGATACCTCACATGTGTGGTTTGAACACCGTTTACATATGCGGGCGCTGCTCACGTATGTGTTCGCTTCTGGGCGCAAGCTCGTCGGGACGGGGTGCGTTTTCTGGCTCCTAACTTTTTTAGCTGGCTCCTAGATTCCAAGCAAATTTGTCAAACCCTGTATTTACAAGAAGCGGAAGGGCCCATCCCACCTCTTTCCGGTGCTCGCCCGGCTCTCCCGTCCCACCGGGAGGCCCGAGCAACCAACCGGCATGTCCGCCGGCTGGCCAAAGACCCAAACAAAGTCGATGCTTCATTCAGATCTAGTAATCTGGAAGCGATATCATAACATCACTTCCCAGATTACTGGCATTATAAAAGCGCCAGTTTAAAATAATAAAGGCCCAGATTCTCAAAAGGCTTACGACGGCGCAATGCCATGTACGCCGTCGTAAGACCTGATCTGGGCCATCATATCTATGCGACTGATTCTTAGAATCAGTTACGCATAGATATCCATTAGATCCGACAGGCGTAAGGCTCTTATGCTGTCGGATCTTAATTGCAATTTTTTTTTTCGCCGCTAGGTGTCGAGTATGCAAATTAGCTAGATACGCGAATTCCCGAACGTACGTGCGGTCGACGCAGTGAAGTTACGACGTTTACGTAAGGTTTGCGCGGCGTAAGGTTGCCCCTGCTATATGAGGGGCAACCAATGTTAAGTATGGCCGTCGTTCCCGCGTCGAAATTTAAAAAATTACGTTGTTTGCGTAAGTCGTCCGTGAATGGGGCTGGACGCCATTTACGTTCACGTCGAAACCAATGACGTCCTTGCGACATCATTTGGAGCAATGCACCCTGGGATATTTTCTGGACGGCGCATGCGCAGTACGTTCGGCGCGGGAACGCTCTTAATTTAAATGCTCCACGCCCCCTACCCGGCTAATTTGAATTAGGCGGGCTTGCGCCGGGTGATTTACGCTACGCCGCCGCAACTTTACAGGCAAGTTCTTTGTGAATAAAGCACTTGCCTGTAAAACTTGCGGCGGCGTAACGTAAATCAGATACGTTACGCCCACCGAGTTTTACGCCCATCTACGAGAATCTGGGCCAAAGTATTAAAAAACGCAGAACTTGACGTTTTGAATACTTTGAAGTGCAAAGGAAGGGTTTGGGGTCTTATAGCCCCCAGATCCCTCCATAAAGAGTACCTGTCACTGCTTATTACTGTCACAAGGGATGTTTACATTCCTTCTGACAGCAAGATCTGTGATAAAAAAACAAAAACAAAAAAAGTAAAATGACAATGTAAAAAAAATGTTTTTTTAAATGTACAAAATATTGGTATCGTATCGGCACCGAAAAAACTATATTAGTCAATCCCTAATTCACACTGCAGTGCGGCCTAGGGCTGCACTTTAGCACAGACATGCTGCATGTTGTCACAGTGCACTGTTCTGCATTTCATGGCAATGTATGGCAGTGTAACACATCGTGCTGCGGTGCATTGCCATGTAGGAAGTGTACGTTTTGTACACTTCAAATAAAGTTTGTACAAAAAATAATGGAGTCGTGTGATGCACTGAATAATGCACCCTTCTGCAGCTGGCAATGAAGAGCTGTCATAGTGGTGAATCGCACTGTCAAGTCGCCATTGTAGTGTTAATTCACCCTTAGTGAAAGTGTGGTCACTTTTATTTATGTCTATAAAGTTTTGTTTATGACATTTTAACCCTTTCGCTGCCAGGTCTGTGCGTCGTACACCTTGCATCCCCAGGCTCTGTTTGCCCATCTGCAGGCCAGGAACCAGTATGGCGGGTTTGTCGCTAGGTAGGGGGGAAGACATGCAACCGCTCCCCCCCCCCCCCCTTCTTGTTGCTAACCTAGAAGCAACATGTAAAATGTCAGTTCTGGGTCCCCCTTGGTTTTCCCAGCCCCCATGGCCGGGAAAGAATGTAATGCAGTGCAATCGATTCATTGGACCACAGGGGAGACATGCAGAGTCATTTAAACCTCCAGGAATCTCATTAAAGAGCATCTGCCAGCAAAACTTTGCCCCCCATATCATAAAAAAAAGTTAAATTGTAAAAAATACATAAAATCCCCCCCCCCCCCCAAAGAATATCTGAGCCCCCCCCCACGTATATGCACGTACGATCAAAAACGCATGCTTCTGGGGTGCCTACACATTAAACGTTTATTACAATACACATGTTGTATATTACCATGCACGCTGGAGTGAGAGCAATAATTCTTGCACCAGACCTCCTCCATAACACTAAACCGATGGCCTCTATAGGTGTTTAAACCGTCACCTATGAAAAATGCAGGGTATTGAAGTTTGTCCCCATTTCACTGGCGCACACACATTTTAAAGATTGACATGTTGGGTATCTATTTACTCAGCACAACCTCCTCTTTTATCAAAAATTGGGTAATTTTATTGGGTTTGTGTGCCCTGAAATTAACTTTTTTTTTTTTTTTTTTTTTTCTTTTACTGAAATTTTGCAGAAAAATAAAATTGGACCTACCACTATTTTATTCTCTTAGGGTGTCTTCCCCCCCCCCCACAAACTATATAATGTTTTGGGGGTTTAATGTTATCTTTAGGCCTAAAAAGATTTTTTTTTAAACCTGTAGAAAAAATTACTCTGGCAGCGAAAGGGTTAATATTCATTTGAAAAAGCGATACAAATAAAATATTCAATACAGTGATTTATAGTGGGACCGCTATATTGCGGCGGACATTCCGACACTAACTGGCTCTTTGGCACTTTTTGGGGACCAGTGATACTATTACATTGATCAGTGCTAAAAATATGCACTGTCGCTGTACTAATGACACTGTCTGGGAGGAAGGGGTTAAAGGGGGCAATCAAAGGGTTAACTGTGTGCCTAGTCAGTGTTTATGTATATTGTGTTAGGTGCTTTTACTAGGGGAAGAGATGGAATGTATTCTCTGCTGTGCAGGGACACAAACTCCATCCCTTCCCTTCTGTCAGAACAGCGATCTGCATTGTTTACATAGGCAGATCACCATTCTGCCTAATGATCGGCGGATGCTGGCAGACATTGGGTACCGTGCACCTGGCGATCGACTTCTGCTGTGTGTAGTCACAGTGGGACCGAGCCACCGGCTTAGCGCATGGGCACCTCATGCCCGGGTGCTGGACCTTTCACACGGGGGTGCTTTTCAGGCGTTTTAGCACTAAAAGTAAAGCGCCTCTCAAGCCACCCCAGTGTGAAAGCCTGAGTGCTTTCACACTGGAGCGGTGCGCTTGTGGGACGGGAAAAAAAGTCCTGCAAGCAGCATCTTTTGGGCAGTGGGGGAGCAGCGTATACAGTGCTCTTCTTCCACCGCCCCTGCTCATTGAAATGAATGGGCAGCGCTGCTGAAGCACCTGCAGAGCACTTTGGCAGCGCCGCAACACGGGCGCTATTAACCTTTTATTCAACCGCTAGCAGGGATTAAAAGCATCCTGCTAGCGGGCAAAAAGCATCGCTATAACAGCAGTAAAGCATCGCTAAAACTAGCGTCGCTTTACCGCTAACGCCTGCACCGCCCCCAGTGTGAAAGGGGTCTAAGTGGTTAAAGGCTTTTTGTGTGTGTGTGTGTGTGTGTCTTTATAAAAAAGAGATTATACTTGACTGCACAGAAAGATCCTCTACCTCCTCCTTTTGACAGTCCCCCCACCAGTGCTGTCCACTTCTCCCTCCTCCTGAGTGCTGAAGAAGGGTGTACTCCCAAGACGGGCTGCTTGTGTCCTTTAGACAGCGCTGGTAAGTCGTTCCCCACTTCCTCTGCGCAGGTGTTTGACTGACAGCAGCGAGAGCCTATGGCTCCCTCTGCCCTCAGTGTCCCCTGTGAGACTAGGAATTGACAGAAACTTTGCTGGAGCCGGGACATCATTGGACCAGTGAGAGAAGTCAGGTAAGTGTTTAGGGATGGGGAAAGGTAGGTTAGGTAATGGGCCATTTTTATTTGTATTTTTTACCATGCAGAGAACACATTAAGAATACTTTAGAAACACCTTAATATTAACTCAGGCTTTAGGTCTGCTTTAAAGTGGTTCTAAAGACAAAAGTTTTCTTTACCTCAATGCAGGGGGTCTCAAATGGGCGGCCCTCCAGCTGTTGCGAAACTACAAGTCCCATGAGGCATTGCAAGGCTGACAGTTACAAGCATGACTCCCACAGACAGAGGCATGTCATGTCAAATTGTATCCTATTGCCGGCAACTATTTTCCTCTTTGGAAATATGTTACCGCATTTATAATGTTACGTGTACAACCCTAAAACTCAATAAAAATTATTGAACCCAAAAAAAACAGTTGATTGTTCTGAGCACCCAAAAGTAAAACCTTTTAGAATAATTTGACTGATAATACACTATTGAGTATGTATACATGATATCCATATATCTTTATTTTGTGTCATTCTCCAGGTCTTCTGATGAACACATCCGCCATGTGTATCACCTCCTTCTGACGCAGCTGAACCAGGAACATGCAGAGATCCGCCTGTCTGCTTTTCAGATCGTCGGCGAGCTGTTCACCAGGTCTCATCAGTTCCGCACCCTGCTGATCGACAACTTCCAGGAGTTTCTGGAGCTCACTGTAGAGACAGACTATGATCAGCCACTACCGCCGCCCAAGGAAGTGGCTCAGAAAATGAAGACTTTGGCTATTAAGGCTGTGCAGGAATGGCATGAGAAATTCGGGGAGGCGTACAAGAAACTTTCTTTAGGGTTCCACTTCCTGAAGCAAAGAAAAATGGTAAAGTTCTATGCTTGTGTGCAGCCAGTGCTGTGGAGGAGGCATCCTGCTGAGATCACACATCATATGACTAGTAGAGCAGGAAGTCTGCATTGTTTTCTCACTTTGGCATTGTCTCAGGCCCCGTACACACGAGGAGACATGTCCGATGAAAACGGTCCGCGGACCGTTTGCATCGGACATGTCTCCTGGGAGCTTTTGGTCTGATGTGTGTACACGCCATCAGACCAAAATCCCCGCGGACAGAGAACGCGGTGACGTAGAAGACACCGACGTTCTCAAACACGGAAGTGCAATGCTTCCACGCATGCGTCGAATCAATTCGACGCATGCGCGGGATTTCGGGACGCTGGTTACACGTCATAACCAGCGGACATGTCCGATTAGGTGTACTAACCATCGGACATGTCCGACGGACATGTTTCCAGCGGACAAGTTTCTTAGCTTGCTCAGAAACTTTTGCCTGCTGGAAACCTGTCCGCTAGGCTGTACAAACGGTCGGACATGTCCGCGGACCAGTTTCAGCGGACATGTTCGACCGTGTGTACGCGGCCTCAGTGCTGAATTTCACTCTGCAATATAGAGATGAGCCCAGATTCTTTTCCCCACAATATATGATGTGTTTGTACTTTTTACTTGCTTTACAAAACAGATCCAGCACATCCCTGCTGACAGGATGGAGCTCGGCATTGTTTACATATGCAGATCCGGTGTGTCTCCTCTGTGATTAGCGGGTGCCGGCGGACATTCATGGGCCGGAACCTGCTAATCTGCTTTTGCAGGGCTGCGTGCACGACCCCTACCCAGAAGCGCAGTCACGTGTGTATAATATATATATATATATATATATATATATATATATATAATACACACACACACACACATATATATTGTGTGTGAGAGAGAGAGATATATGATTCTGCCCACATTGACCATCCTGTAGCACAGGGGTGTCAAACTCAATGTCATTGTGGGGCCGCATCAGCATTATGATTGCCCTCAAAAGGGCCGGTTGTATCTGTAAGATTTGATGTCCAGCGCATCCCCTCCCCTTACATTAGATGTCAAGAGCCACCCCACCATCAGAAGTTGAGTCCCCCCCACTCTCCCTTACATCACAGTGCACCCCCCTTACCTTATGCTGCTGCTGGGAAGAAGCTGGATGCATTGCTTGAAAGTAGAAAGTAAGGGTTTGGAGGAGGACCAGAGGAGGGCTGCTGCAGGAGAGGTGAGAGGGCCACATGAAACGGCCTGGAGGGCCGGATTCGGCCCGCGGGCCTTGTGTTTGACACCTGTGCTGTAGCAGTTTCTGCTATAGGGCAGCCGCAAACTGGCTATGGTTATTATTTTGGATTTGTTTGTTTTTTGTTTTGTTTTTTAAATTGACATATTGTATAAATTTAGGTTCATTTGGATGGATGAGGTTTTTCAGCCTCTCTTTGTTGCTGTGTATATTAGGTGGATTTCCAGGATGTCCGCTCACGAACATTGGCGCAGAGAAAAAGAGAAGAGGAAAAACAAAAGCGCTTAGAAAATATTTATCGAGAAAAAGCCAAAAAAGCCAAGACTGAAATGGAAGGTAAGGAATTTTAAAGCTTGTGTTTGTGCGGAATTTTATAGTCCAACTTTAGCCAAAGTTCTTCTTTTACAGGAATATTATTGTTCTAAATGAGAGACACTAAAGTACATGCAATGCAATGGTCGGGTAGTGTATAAAACCTACACATCAGTGATCACATATGATGACGTCCTATTTCAGAAAACTCATCTGTGCACTGAAATCTATCCTACCTCTATCTAAGAACTGAACTTCCCCAAACTCATTCCCACGCAGTTACTACCTTTTTGAATTGCTTGCCCTCTTCTAGTTTTTTGCAAACACTCATGAGTAAGGACCCTCCTAACCCTTTTATCTTGTTTTTTGTTGTCTGTGTCACCATTGGGCAGATTCCCTCGCTATGTTGCTCTGTGACACTAGGATAAGAAGTAAAGGGAAAAGCACATGCAGACACAGATAGCCATCAAAACTTCCTGTTCCTGTGATACTTTGTCATCGGGACAGAAAGTGAAAGGTTCAGAGAATAGGTGCAGATACTCCCTCCTTTTGAGTCACCCCGTGTCCCTTCTAACCACCCAAAACGCTGTCCCTTGGTTCCAACCCCTACCCCCTTCCCAGTACCGCCCCCTTTGGAGAATACAGAATCAAGTATCACTTTGTTGGGCTAAGTAGTTTGTATAATTTGCTAATCATAACTAGAAAGGCAGTAAGTTAAGTCCCCCCCCCCCCAGCAACAATAGCCCCCCTGCAACAAAATACCCCCAGCAACAATAGATCCACCCCAGCAACAACAGACCTCTGCCAGCAATAACAGATTTCCCAGCATCAATAGACCCCCTTCCTCCATAGTCCCAGCAGTAATTGACCCCCCAGAAACAATAGATCCCCCATTAGCAAACAATAGATCCTCCAAAAGAATTCCCAGCAGCTAGCCTCATAGGACCCTTCAGCACACTCGGCACCCCTTGCCATTACATACAATACATGTGGGAGGTGCCGGAACTGAGTTCCCCCCACGTTTCTGGAAAGTATACTGCCCAATTCAGAGCCAGACGTTGTTAAGGCCTCGTTCCCATGAGGTGTATAAATGCGTACCCGTTCCAGAACTGTGTTTACCCTTATGGGGATGGTATGGAAGGTACTAATGCAGATTTGTTTTATTAAGTGTGCTCTATAGATTTCTACCTTCTTGCCTAGTCATTCACAGACTTTAAGGCAGGATGGGCGTTCAGACATTTATACACTTTATTGTCCTAGTTTCCGCACAGCGGACTCCGCCAGCTCAGCGGGAGATCGCTCTATTGATCCCTGCTGAGCCAGTGGATGACGGGTCCATCTCCGCTCACTGTGCAGGGACGAACCTGTCAGAGCCCCGCTGTCCTCTATGGGAGATCGGAAAAAAATTGATCCGCCTGTCTGTTTTCATCCGATCCGATTCCCTGGACGGATGCCGAACGTATTGCCATACGTCTGTTTTGAGCGTATCTTATTGGATAGGATGGCAGGTGGGTGTCAGCAGACACATCTCCGCTGACATCCGCTGCCCATACAAGTCAATGGGTGGCCTGCTCAGATCCACCTGAAAAACAGACAGGCGGATCCGAGCAGGCCTATTGTACACACATCAGACCAAAACCTCCCAGCAGACATGTCCGATGAAAACGGTCCGCGGACCATTTTCATCGGACATGTCTGCTCGTCTGTACAAGGCCTCAGAGAGCCAGGACAGGGATCTGTCAATGTAAACAGACAGATCCCCATTCTTTCAGGGAAGTAAACAGAGATCTACTGTTCCTAGTAATTTCTCTCTCTCTCTCTCTCTCTCTCTCTCTCTCTCTCTCTCTCTCTCTCTCTCTCTCTCTCTCTCTCTCTCTCTCTCTCTCTCTCTCTCTCTCTCTCTCTCTCTCTCTCTCTCTCTCTCTCTCTCTCTCTGCAGTTTGCCCCCCCCCCCCAGTTAGAAACAACTCCCTAGAACACACTTAACCCTTTTCTTGCCAGTGGCATTTATACAGTAATCAGTGGCTATTTTTACCTCTGATCGCTGTCAATGGTTTCAAAAAAGTTTCAAAAGTGTCTGATATGTCTGCCGCAATGTCGCAGTCCCGCTAAAAATTGATGATCACCGCCATTACTAGTGCAATTGTCAGTTAAAGTGACACAGTGCCGTTTTGCAAAAAATAGCCTGGTTAAACCTCCCTCTCCTAAATGTGGAAGAATCACGTTCAGGATAGGAAAGTTTTGACCGCCGGCCGTGGTAAAAAAACATTTTGCATTTTTGCCGTATTTTGCATTTTCACACGATCGCGGTCAGAAGCTGTCAGTGTACATGAAGCCTTATACAAGCAGGAAAAACACAAGATTTAAAAAGAATGGAAGTGTCAGGGCATTTGGAAACGGTTTGACACAGAACAACATGTATTTCCCCAACACACATGCAATAGTGTGTACAGTATACGTGAAATTATATCCTACAAGAAATGGTGCTGTGTTTTTATGGTTGCCTGACCTTGGTTGCAGAAGATGGCTACATAGAAACATAGAAAAGTGATGGCAGAAAAAAAGACAGGACGCTGGATGCATGGATTCCAATGGAGAAACAAAATGTTACCCCAGCTCCACTGCCAATGTAGAAGTCCACGAACTGTGATCCGGTTCTCTAGCCAGGACGTTCAGGCCCCACAAATACAATACTTGAATCAAAAAGGGCTGGCAACTTGGATGCTCTTGAATAAAAGTCCTTTATTGGTTACATGGGTACACGGGTACAGGCTATACGTTGACACGTTTTGGCTAAGAAGCCTTCATAAAAGCATACATGTTTGATTTAAAAACTGATATTTATAACAAAGTAAGCACTCCAAATGGGGTGGGTACATCCTGATCAGAAGCAATCAACACATGTAACCAATAAAGGACCTTTATTCAAGAGCATCCGAGTTGCCAGCCCTTTTTGATTCATGGATTCCAATGGGGTGGCTGTTTTTTTTTTTTGAAGCACCTGATAAGAGCCAGAGGCTTTAATAGGCTTCAAAATGGGGAGGGCTTGGGGTGCAGAGAATGTGATCCGAGCCCACCCAGGTGTGTTACAATAGTGAATGAATATTTGTTAGTGTGAAACTGATCCTCCTACCGGCCAATCAGAAAGCAGGTCTTGAGACCCATCACACGATTGGCGGAAAGGATAGGTGATCCTTTTGGACACCTTAAGGAGAGAGGACGCACGGTGGAAGCTGCCATGATGGAAGAGAGCCTGCCACCTTGATGGGGTAAGTGACGGACTGACTGGCAGACAGCGAGCTGGCCGCTCGGGGGGGGGGGGGGGGGGGGGTTTGCCCTAAAAAAAACACCAGCTGCCACTGTATTCTGTATTTCCCATTGATCAGCTATGTACTTACCTTTGTGCTAATCCATGGTTTTAACTTTGTACAACATATATTTGTTTTTTTTATAAACTATTTGTATTTCTTTTTGGGGGAAGTATCTGCACCTTTCTGGAACCCCCATATTTATCATCATCCTATAATAAACCCTTGACTACCACCTAAATATGAATAACCTTAAATCACATTGTTCTCTCTGCTAGAAATGCTCGCTGAGATCCAGTCCTGTCTGACAGAGATGGAGAACTGCTTCAAACTCTTATTACCTGATCCGGATGAATTTAATCTTCTCCATGAGGACACAGAACATAGTCGCTCTACGGCAGGGAGCAGTGGCTCCTCTCAGCCCAAGCCAAACCATGTATCGCCTTCGCGGTCATGTGACGTGGATGATGAACAGCCATGTTGTAGCAAGGACCTGCCTGCAGTCGTGTTATCTGGTCCCAGCCATGAAAATGCAGAGGAGGAAACTTCAGAGGAGTCAGATGACGACTTTGAGGCTGTTGAAGAGTCTTTTATCAGAGACCATGGTTTGGGCTCTCACAAGTATTCTCTCGACATTGAAATATCCAGAGGTAATTATTCCTGTTTGGCCATGCCTGGTCTATGGGCAACTTTGGATAATGTGAGATTGAAATAAATGTGTTCCTAAAATTTGCAAGGAGATTTTTCTCAATTACAGTAAAACCTTGGTTTGAGAGTAACTTGGTTTGAGAGCGTTTTGCAAGACAAGCAAACATTTTTTATAAATATTAACTTGAAATACAAGCGATGTCTTGATATAAGAGTAGCGTCTTGTCCAGGGCTCAAGTCTTGTGGGAACGCGTGGGAACGGAGTTCCTGCACTTTTTTCACAGCAGGAACGCAGTTCCCTTTGCAGGACTAGAGCAGCCGAGACGCCCGAGCCAATCCTTCACTAAGCGGCGATGCCCAGCTCGAGTCACTGTCAGGGGCAGACGAACATTAGTAATCCTTTATGTTACTGGCAGCTTCCTGTATATGGATTTATCGGGTAGTGTGGGAGTATTTCGTCACTTCCTTGATGCTGCAATGTCTCCTGGGAGCTTTTGTCATTGTTCCAAAGAGACATTGCGGAGGTCTGCCGCGAGTTATCGTGGGATTTAGAAAGAACTTGCTTAAAAAAAAACATGCGGTTTAGTAATTATGCATATGAGCGGATCATATTTTTTTTTTTGGTGGGGGAGTGGATCTTGGGTGGGAGTTCCCACACTTTTTTCCCCAGGACTTGACCCCTGGTCATGTCACAACTGAGTGTAAAAGTGAAGAGAGGAGCCTCTAAGTGTAGCAATATGGTTACATTTAATGAAGGTACAACATTAAGCAACATATTGCTACACTTAGAGGCGCCTCTCTTCTCTTTTATAGTCTGAAGCTCCTGCTGGATTTTGCTTCTAATCCCCTTGTGGAGGCTTCCATTTGTGGATAGACATTTTATGGTTACACAACCTATCACATTGCTATATTCTTTATATATGGACTAACTATAAACTGAAGGACTTATGAATAAATTGTTGTGATGCGCATCATTTGCGTTTCCATTATTTCTTATGGGGAAATTTGCTTTGATATACAAGTGCTTTGGATTACAAGCATGCTTCCGGAACGAATTATGCTCGCAGTCCAAGGTTTTACTGTACTTTGCATCCATGAATAGAATAGAATGCAGTAGATGTTGGTATTTGAAGTGCTCAGGAGGAGTATTTGCTTTAATGTGAGTCTTGCGAGAAGCGTAGCAGGAACCTTTAATGACTCGAGGAAGGAGAGAAGTCTGCTTTGGCTACTGACATCACATCCAAGATGGCTGCCACCAGCAGCACTTTCAGGATTTGCATGTCTATACAAAGGAGGCTTTTATAAGTTAATAACTTTCTTCAAGCATGTTAAATGCACTTCTAAACTTAGGGGAAAAAGTTATTTAAATGATTGGTCTAGATTGGTCTATTTAAAACGTGTAAGTGCTGAATACTCTGTAGTAGGGGTTGACTGATATAGTATTTCCAGGACCGATAATGATTTTTCGGTCGTCTTACAGGCTGATATATCAGGTACCGATATTCTGTACATCACCATCACTTGCCACCAGATGCAGCTTGTCACTTGCCACTGTCACCTGCCACCCAGATGCAGCTTGTCACTTGCCACTGTCACCTGCCACCCAGATGCAGCTTGTCACTTGCCACTGTCATCTGCCACCCAGATGCAGCTTCTCACTACTTACACTACTTCTGGCAGCCTCTCCTCAATGGCATCCAAGTGGGCAACTATCACTCTCCTCACCCTTGGTTGCAGTTCTGTCAAGTGCAGTCTTCACAGCCCTGCCGTAGGGACGGAACAGCGGTGATGTGAAGCGGACAGTGAGAGATGTCTTCTCTCTTCTGCCCGCCGGCAGAGAGTGCCGCGCGGGGACAGGGGGAGGAGGTCTGACCAATATCCATATTAATATGTTTCTGACCTTTACCAATAATTAGAAAATTGTGAATATCGGCTCCCGAAAATCGACCGATCCGATAATCGATCGGCCCAATAATCTGTAATCTCCCTTGCTGCAACTTGTTTTCATGCTGCTGAAAGACAGGTGACTTGGTAGTTTTGTAATTTTAGTGTATGACCTTTTTGTCTTGCAGATCTTAAAGTGAATAAAAATGAGGACAATACAGATGTCGTAAACAGCTTGATGGATGCTCATAAACTGGCCAAGAATAAATTCTGGCCCTCTGTACAATCCTGGATACAGGTATCCTCTATCTCACCCCAACCTCTGATACAGTATGTGATGGTGCTCTGGGTACTGCAGCTGTATCATAGTTACTACATCTCTGTGGTTTGAATAAGTTTTACTATATCTAAACTCTTTAGAAAAAAAAAAGTCTTTATCTGAGCCAGTGGTGGCCCAGTGCATCTAACCCCTCCTCCTGAGATATAATGCTGATATAACTTATTACCGTATATGAAGTATGGAGCGCCTTAAGCCCTGTACATACGGGCCAGAATAGTAGTGCTCGGAGTACATAGATGGATATCAAAGCAGGTGGGAGATTTTCCCCTTTTCTGATTGATCAGTTTTTTTTTTTTACTTTTAAATAATGAAGACCCTTCTAAAAAAGGTTTTCTTATTTACGTTTGTATGTGTTCTTTTGTTACATTTAGGTATTTACAAAGGCTGGAGTAACAGATGACAGTCTTCGATGTGCCATTGACCTGAAAAACAGATTGGAGAATGCGATGAAGAAAAACAAAGAAATGAAAATTGATTGCATGACTAGAGAAGGGAAACCGGTGAGTGATTTGACCAGAAGAACGTGCGATCCATTAGCCTGATAGATCTGCTCTATGATTATGCCAGTACACTCTTATAGAGCAAAGCAACAGGTTCAGTTTAAAGCATATTCGACCTGTATCCACATAAAAATAAAAGTGCATTTATTACATTTTTAATTTGACCCCTGAGAGCATTGTAATCGCCATCAGTGCAATGTACTGGCTTCTCCAGACTGTTCCCCCAGCACCAGGAACGTACCTTCAGTCTTGGGCCTGGAGGGAGTAAACCGTGGAGGAAAAATGCAGTGGCCTCACCACACATGTGCTCCATTGATATCTATGCCTTTAACCACTTAAGGACCGCCTCCTGCACATATACGTCGGCAGAATGGCACGACTGGGCACAAGCACGTACGTCCTCTTTAAGTGCCCAGACGTGGGTCGCGGGCGCGCCCGCGACCCAGTCCAAAGCTCCGTGATCCGCGGACCCGATCGCTGCTGGAGTCCCGCGATCGGTCCCCGGAGCTGAAGAACGGGGAGAGCTGTGTGTAAACACAGCTTCCCCGTTCTTCACTGTGGCGCCGTCATTGATCGTGTGTTCGCTTTTATAGAGAAACACAATCAATGATGTCACACCTACAGCCTCACCCCCCTACAGTTAGACAATGCATTTTTTTAATGCATTTTTTGCTGTGAAAAAGACAATGGTCCCAAAAATGTGTCAAAATTGTGCAAAGTGTCCACCATAATGTCGCAGTCACGAAAAAAATCGCTGATCGCCACCATTAGTAGTAAATTTTTTTTAAAAAAAATAAAATAAAAATGCAATAAAACTATCCCCTATTTTGTAAACGCTATAAATTTTGCGCAAACCAATCGATAAACGCTTATTGCGATTTTTATTTTTTTTACCAAAAATAGGTGGAAGAATACGTATCGGCCTAAACTGAGGAAATAAATATATATATATATATATATATATATATATATATATATATATATATATATATATATATATATATATATATATATATATATATATATATATAATTTTTTTTTTTTTTTGTGGGATATTTATTTAAAAAAATAAAAAATATAAATATATTGCTCTAAACCAAAACAAAACTATAGGCAGCCAACACAACAAAAGGATAATTGTGAAAAATGTGAAAAATAAAGTGTAGCACCAATGAGGGGACCACCTATGTGGCGGATCCACTGCGGGCCTAGTGACAAGGTAATCGCAGACCTTGAGTGACAATATTCCAATATTAAACTGCATCCACTGTGGGTAAGTACAGTAGCTGTAAGTAGTTAGTGAATCAACACCGCCAAACTAATATATAAACAAATAGGTCAATCAGATACCGTCGGAAAAGGACTTCTTGAGCACCCCTAATTTGGCACTGAATACCTATATACGTAATGGTGCTTCCCCCATAGTGTCCTTACACACCAGGAAAAGCTAACCCCATACAGTGATACAGTGGTAATAACACATTGACCTAAAAGTCAGTCAATAGGTGAGTGTTCATAAAAAAACATCTGGGTGACAATGTTGGTGTAAACAACTGTGTAGTGATAAACCATACATACAGATGAGATAAATATTATAGTGCCAACTGTAAAATTCTATAACAAAAGTCCCAAACAAGATGAGAAATTAGTCCATACACCGTGACAGTGATATGAGTATATTCCCCTCTAGTCGATTTGGACAAGATGCATATTCCCAGATGCAATCCCCAATTGTTGTAAACGGGTATGAATTTGGTTCCCTTACCGGATGAAGTGGACCCTCAACTCACCATACGGTGGGGGGGTCTCAAAGGCTTGTATGGGCCGATTGCCCTCTCCAATCACCGTCAGGATGGTTGTCCTAGGCGTAGTTGATGTCTGATGTATTCAAGATGCACTTGTAAATTTCACTCCTGGTAAGTAGATTGGGTACTACTACGGTGCTACTACGGTGCCTATCTACTTACCAGGAGCGTACACACGATCTGATTTTCTGTCGGAAAAACCTTGGATGAAATTTCGCTCAAGCTTGGCTTGCATACACACGGTCACACAACTTCTCTGAACCTCCGACCGTCAAGAAAGCGGTGACATACAACACTACGACGAGCCGAGGAAACAAAGTTCAATGCTTCTGAAGATGCGTCGAATTGTTTCCGAGCATGCTTCCGAGCGTCGTAATTTTGTGTGTCGGAATTGCTACAGACGATCGGATTTTCCCATAGGAAAAGTCCGATGGAGCATACACACGGTTGGAATTTGCGTTCAAAAGCTCACATCGGACTTTTGCTGTTGGAATTTCCGATCGTGTGTATGGAGCATAAGGCCCCTTTTTACACAGGCTTTCCGATCAGGTCCGCCTGCCAGTTTTTCAGGCAGACCTGATCAGACGCTCCATTCACCTCTATGGAGTGGTGGATGTCAGCGGTGATATGTCCGCTGACACCCGCCACTATCTGATCTGTCCTGTTCCCCAAATCCAGACGGATTGCAACCCTATTTTCCATCCATCTGGAGGATTTGATCGGATAAGACCAGGTGAAAACAGACAGGCAGTCCGTTTTCCTCCGATCTCCCCATAGAGGAGACCGGGCCTCTGAAAGGTCAATCTCTGCACAGTGAGCGGAGGCCAATCTGTCACCCGCCTGCTCAGCGGGGATCAGCAGATTCCCCCCCCCTGCTGAGCAAAGTGGAAAGCAGACCACCATGTATGTGAAAGGACCCTAGTTTGATATACTCCCCATAGTAACTTCCATGCTGCATGAATTCTTAAGATAGTGTGGACATGTTTATGCTACTATGAAACTGCATGTTTATTATTATTCTTATTCTTTTTTTTTTTTTTTTTTATGCACTTATTATTTAGGTACACAGAGACATTTGTAGTATGGTTACATATTTGACAGCGCAACTCATTTTTTCTGGCTTATTGTTGATGTGTACAATATTGTGAGTGCCGCTGGCTAACTCGCACCTATTTATAATTTTTCACTAAGCGCAGGTTTTTTCCACATATGCATGTAATAGCTGCCATTAACGGTTTTGGTGCAGTTTTTACAAAGGAAAACAAAGCTGAAATAGTAAGAGGTCAGTTTGTTTGCTGACCACTAGAGGGAGCAATGTGCACATAGAATTGTCCTCTACAACCTTTTCTTTCACTATGCTATACATTGAATATTGGGCTGTAATAGTGTTGTTTCGGTCTAGTCATTTTATTCATTTAGGACTTGTTCACACCAGATATCTGAATTTATGCACAAAATTCTGTATAAGAATGTTGCCACCTTTAACACCACACTTGGACAGTGAAATGCAGCTTAATGCATCAAACATAGAATTAGAATAGAATTTGTGCTGTTGAGTGGCGGCATCAAACTCCAAAACATTTCCCCTCTGGTTGATCTACAGGTATGTACATTGCAAGGATTTAACCACTTGCCGACCGTAGGACATCTTTGGTTTGCAGTGGTTATACCGGGATGATGCCTGCATCCCCACCCCCCTACCACCACGCAGCCGCCTCTTCTGGGCTCTGCCATCCCATCGCAGAACCCAGGAGCATCGCAAGCGGCAGCGGCGATGGCTACAGAGCAAGAAGAACTGACATTCCCTCCCTCTCTGTGAACCTGGAAACAATGAGTATGCCCTCACTTCCGGTTAGAGATAAGGTCCGAAATTTCGGCCGCCGAAACATATTGGGCAAAAATGGTGTTATTAGCGAAATAGTTGCCGAAAATGGCGCTGAAAACAAATGTGATTTTTACTGCGAATTTGTGGCAATTTTTAACGTGTTTTTACTTTGATTATGGTTTGTTTTTTCATTAAAAAAAACGCATCAAAAATGTAATACGGGTGCGTTCTTGCTGCGTTTTCAATGCATTTCAATGGGAAGGATGTGTTTTGTTTTTTTATTGAGCAAAAATGCAGCAAGCAGAATTTTTTACGGACCAGTGTGAAGACCTACATAGAATTTTTACATTTTTCTTGAGCTTTTCTTGCACTAAAGGTGCCGATGATGGCCGACAATAAAATCATATTAGTTTAAATTGATGATATTAAAAGTCGAATATAATACAATTATATATTGTATATAAAAAAAATAGAAATATTTTTAAAAAACTGTAATTTTTGGGTTTCGGACAAGTGTATCCTGCATTTTCAGTCTTGGCACCAAAATATTAATTGGATGCATCTCTACTTCAGAGTCTCTCTGTTTACCTGGCTGGTAGCGGCCTTGAAAGCAGCCAATAAGACCGAGGCCCGTGGTGTCACAAGGGATGTTTGTTCTTCCCTTGTCATAGCAATAAAGTAACAAAAAGAATAGAGACAGTGTAAAAAATGTGAGTGTGTGTGTATGTGTGTGTGTGTATATATATATATATATATATATATATATATATATATATATATATATATATATATATATATATATAATAAATATAATTTTTTTATATATTTATATACATATATACACACACACACACATATATATATATATATATATATATATATATATATATATATATATATATATATATATATATATATATATATAATATAGCTCATATTTTTTTAAGTACAAAATTTGCAAAAAAAAATATATTTATTTTATATATATATATATATATATATATATATATATATATATATATATATATATATATATATATATATATATATATATATATACACACACACTTTTTTTTTGCTAATGTTGTACAAAAAAAAAAGGAGAAAGGAGAGGTAAGAAGAAAAGAGGAGGCCAGCAATTACTGAACAGAGGCGGGCAATAAAAAAAATTACTGGCTTTCTCTTCTTATGACTCTACCCTGCCGCCCCCCCCCCCCCCCTCTTTTTGACAACGGCTATAAGGTCCATCTACAAAAGCTGCAGATTTGACAACTGTCTTCTAGGGGGTACTTTGAAGAGGACCATATGTTTCAATCTGATCATTGCCTAAATCATAATTTAGTTATATTGCATCTGAAATATGAATCTATGTATTTCGTTTTCTTTTTTGTGTTTTTTGTGTTTTTTTTTTTGCGCTTTCTTGAAGTTTTGAGGGTTGAATAAGAGAAAAAAAATCACTTTGGTTAAAATTGGGTAGCTCTCATTGCACTGGTAGGAAAGTTTAACTCTCATGGCATTGTGGGACAAGAGAATTTATTTATTTATTTTTTTAGTTTTTTTAGTTTTTTCCCCTTGTTTAGACCTTTTGAGGTATGAAATGGAAAAGTAGCCACACACAACAGAAACAAATAAAAACTTCTGCAGTGTAAAAAGTTATTTTATTATTTGACGCACCATTCTATCTATCTATCTATCTATCTATCTATCTATCTATCTATCTATCTATCTATCTATCTATCTATCTATCTATCTATCTATCTATCTTTTTTAATCCCTCTTCTTTTCTTTTTTTTTTTTTTTAGCTTTAAACTAATTTTCAAACTACTTTGCCTATATTACATGGCTTTGGCATATGTGTGTGTGTGTGTATTATTTAATACTAATGTATGTATATGTGTGTGTTTATATATATATATATATATATATATATATATATATATATATATATATATATATATATATATATATATATATATATATATATATATATATATATATATATATATATATATATATATATAATTTTTTTTTTTTTTTTCTGCCCAGTTTGCTCTCTTAGATTCTTGTTTTCTAATGACTCTGGGTCCATAATCTAATATGTGATAGAGCAATCAGAAATCATTTAAGAGTCAAAACAAAGCCCTTCTCCCTGGAGAGGAATTAGCATCTCTCTAGCTGATAGGATCTTTTTTTTCTCCTCTTGTAGCTCTAATGCATTTGGGCTCCATATCAAATTCAGTGAAATTGGCCATGAAATTCATTGCCCTGTAAATAAAGACAATTCAAATGATAACAAAACTGTATGCCGTTCCGTTCAAGAATATACAGGGGGTAATGAAAATGAATGTTTGTAGTTAAGCTCTTCAGTAAACACTTTCTTCTTGCTTTCTATTTCTTCTTGTGATTCTTCTACCATTTTTTTTTCTATTTAGTCGCTGTAGACAAATGTATGTATGTATGTATGTATGTATGTTTGTATTAAATCCAGAAGTCTTGCAGAAAATTTTCAGGACCATCCCTATTCTTTTGGTCAGTTTACTGAAACATTTCCCCTTTCTTTTTTCATTTAACTAAAATCACTTTATCATAATTTTGTTTCCACTTTTATATGTTTAGCATTTTTTATGATTTTAAATTTTGTTTATGGTTTTAAAGGAATATTCAGATTATTATTTTTTTTTTTTTTTAAAGCTTTTATGTAAAATTTTTTTTGTTTTTGTTAAATAGGTTGTTGATATAAAATGTAAAAAATAAATAAATAAATTTATTAAAACCATATGATTGATCTATCACTAAATAGCAAATAAATTGTAGGGACTGCATACAACTTTGCTAATGTGTAATATATTTCATAAGTAATTAAAACAGTCATTTTTTTTAAATGTATTAAAACAGATGGTGTAAGATATGTATGTGTAACTCCTTTATTTTCTTTTTAATATTTGAAGTTGCCATCTGTGTTTAGTACTTGGATGTTCACAAACTTGTACTTGCACGAGTTACTAGTACTGATGCTAAATATTCCTAAAAATATATAAACTCCTAAATGATGATTCAGCAAGAGTTGACTATTTTTACTTAGATATTCATTAAACGAAGGGAAATTCTGTTGAAGAAATGCATATTTAAAAAAATCCGACTGCTGTATGTGTTGAGATTTTAATGATCTTGACATAATTTAAAATATTGATTTCTTTGGTGTATTTTTCAAAACTCCAGAAGCTTTAACCAAATATTTTTTTAGAAATGATAAAATAATATCAACAATTAAATTTTTCTTTTCCTGCAATTTTAAAATCAGAATCTCTTTTTTTTTTTTTTTAACTTATGTTTGTCTCTTATGCCGCGTACACACGGTCAGAATTTCTGACAACAAATGTTTGATGGGAGCATTTTGTTGGAAATTACGGCCGTGTGTAGGCTCCATCGAACATTTGCTGTCGGAATTTCCGACAACAAAAAATTGAGAGCTGGTTCTGAATTTCCGTCAACAAAATCCGTTCTTGTAAATTCCGATCGTGTGTGGGCAATTCCAACGCACAAAATTCCACGCATTCTCTGAATCAAGTACGAGACGGAAGCGCTCGGTCTTGTAAAACTAGCGTTCGTAATGGAGATAGCACATTTGTCACGCTGTAACGGACGAAAAAGCACAAGGCTGAAAAGCGTAAATCGTCTTTCACCAAACTTCTACTAACACGACTGGTATTGAACTTCCCTTTATTAGTGCCGTCGTACGTCACCGCGTTTTGGGCGTTCGTAATTTCCGACAACATTTGTGCTACCGTGTGTATGCAAGAAAAGTTTGAGCCAACATCCGTCGTAAAAAAAATCCACGGTTTTGTTGTCGGAATTGTCAGCATTATTGGTATGCTACGTGAGCATCTTGTTAACTGTAGTTATGTATTATTTCTACAATTTGAACAATACTAGAAATCATCAATTAGTGTCTTTTTACACTAATTGTGAACTGCTCTGTCAATTTGGTCAATGTTTGAGCACACAATTAAGTGAGGGGTTGTATAACAAAGGGCTCCTTATTTTTATAAAAAAAAATTACCTTACTAAAACAAAAAAGCTCCTGGTTTTGTGTTTTTTGTGGGGTGTTTTATTTTATTTTATTCTTTTTAATTTTTTTTAAGAACACAAAAAGTTCCTGATTTATGAGGGGGGATTTAGAACACAAAAAAAGCTCCTGACTTTGTTTTGTTTCCTTTTTTTATAACACAAAAAAACAAAAACAGGAGATTTGTTGTATTATAAAAAAAAAAAAAAAAAACATATTAGGCCTCATGCACACTGGACGTTAAAATAACGTTATAAAAATGGCAGTAGCTTTGCAGTGAGTTTGTCAACTTTTTTCAGCTAATTTAAGCGTATTCTGGAAACCAGATACGCTTAAATTAGGCTCAGATACGAACAGCATAAGTGTCTTACACCGTCGTATCCTAAAGTGTAATTTTTGGGCTGACCGCTAGGTGGTGCTTCCATTGCGGTCGGCGTAGAATATGTAAATCACTAGATACGCCAATTCACCAACCTACGCCTGGCCGACGCAGTACAGATACGCCGTTTACGTAACGCATTATCAGGCCTAAAGTTATTCCATCAAATAGCTGAAATAGTAATGTTAAGTATGGCCGTTGTTCCCTCGTCGAAATTCGAAAATTTTACGTCGTTTGCGTAAGTCGTCCGTGAATAGGGATTTGCGTCATTTATGTCCACTTCGAAACCAATAGGACCGTGCGGCGTACTTTGCCGCAAAGCACACTGGGATATGTAGGCGGACGGCACATGCACCGTTCGTAAAATACGTCAATCACGTCAGGTCACCCTCCATTAGCATAAAACACGCCCCCTCAGCCGAATTTGAATTATGCACGCTTACGCCGGCCCGATTTACGATACGCCGCCGTAATTTAGCAGGCAAGTACTTTGTGAATCATGTACTTGCCTCGCTAACTTACGGCAGCGTAGTGTAAATGCCATACGCTACGCCGCCGCAACTATGCGCCTGCCTACCTGAATCCACCTATATAAGTGTGCATGGATGCATAGGATAACATGATGGAAAGTTTATTGACTGTAGAAAAAAAACGCCTACTGCTAAAAACAGCTGCTATAAAAACATCCAGTGTGCATGAGGCCTAAAAGTGAAACAAAAACAGGATTTTCTTTGTTCTAAAAAAAAAAAACATAACATGAAGAGCTTTTTTTGTTTGTTTTAACCCCCCCCCCTCCCATAAAATCGGTACATATCCAGATTTTTTATTTATTTTTTTTATGTTTTTTTCTTGTTTTGTGTTTGTTTTTTTGGGGGGAGGCGGGTATTTAAAAAAAAAAAAAAAAAAAAAAAAGGTGAAACAAATAGTGACATAAAATAGTTAGTCATTTGGACTAAGCTAATCGCATGGAAAGAGGGATGATTGTGTATATGTGGATATAATAAAGTCACTTAGCTCTGTATAAATATATTTTTCTAGCTGTATTGGTAAATATTTGAGAAATAACCCAGACTTTGATCGTTAATGAGGAGCTCCTCTGTGCCTCGGTGGTGATGTGGTTAAGTTCCTCCAGCTTCCATGGATTTAGTGATGCTCAGGTGGAGGCCTCCCCTCTCTGGGATGGGGTGGGGTGGAGGAGCTTTGGCTGAGTAGATGCACATGAGATATTGGCGTGGCAGAATAATTTGCAAGGCCTTTCACTGGAGGGTATTAGCATATAAATAGCAGATGCGATGGCCACCATCACAGCTGAGTACATTTAATTTTTAGTTTATAAGACAGAATGGGTTTTTAAATGCACAGCCATCAAGCTGGCTGAAAGACAAATGAAGTTGAGAATTCACGTGTCTGAGGACATCTTCCGTGTCTTTCAGCTTGTTTATGTCAAGCCAGGAGGTTGTCACGGGACGGGCATGTCTGGTTTGGGCAAGGCAGAACATAATTGAGGTTTGAAGGCTAATTAAAGTAGATGTCCTCTCCAAACTAATAATTGTGTTTTTGGGTGGAGGTTAAGGGTGGGGAGGGGGTGTATGTAGAACCATCCTGACCTTTCCTATCGTGGTCAAATTCCAGCGCAAGCTTGGTCCTTTCTACAGCCCATCAGAATATTGATGTTAGTAGGGATTACGCCAAACCCATCTGTTGTGTGACAGTAGTTGAGTTGGTTTTCTCTCTGGCTTATTGTTGAATCTTTTTATAATGAGTTTATATCACTTTATTGGTCTCTCTAAACTGATTAGATGTGATGTTTTCCTGATTTTTATTGCACTACGGGGCTTAATTGTCATTTCATGGCAAAGTCCTATTAGCGTAGAGTCGGATCATTGTCTAAGACTGCAGTAACTCCTTTTAATATGCATGAATGTTGTTGCAGCATCTTACACCATCTTAAACACTTGTTCGTTTTCTAGGATTTGGTTTGTAGTGTTGGTGAAGCAAAAGAACATTGTTTAGCTTGTTTAAAAGTGGATGTAAACCCTCCATACACCCAGTGAAGTGAACAGCCTCAGATGATACACAGATATGAACCAAATCTCCCTACATAGGTTTTACATCCATATCGGCTGTCTTCACATTTATATACTGTTTAGAAGGTTGAGCGTGTGTTAGATTTTCTCTTCCTGTTTAGCACAGAGTGTGATGTCTGGGCATACAGCCAAGATAGCTAACATTGCTGACATAGGTGCGCGCAGCCTATTGCATAAAGGGTGTGCACCCCAAAGCTCAAACACATACTACCGATCACTCAGGATGAAAGGGAAGGGGCCGGTAAGTTACATATTTACCAGGCCCTTCCCCCACTCATCCTAAAACATCCCTGCAGCAGCAGCCAGAGGAATAGGAGAGTAGAGAAGGCGGCAGCACTGCAAGGGGAAGGGCGACCTAGGCAGTAGGGGGAATCTGTGCTGCACAGGGTGATTGGGGTGTGCCTGGGCACACCTGGCACACCCTGTGCGCACACATATGATTGCTGATTGGAGGAAAGGCACACACCCCCTCTCATCATAGGCAGAAGAGACTCTCAAAGGTGTTTTGTAACAGGGTCAGCTCCCTGCTAATCTATTTATAACAACCTTCCCTGGCAGAAATGTCAGGCTGCTTTTATCTGATGTGTCAGAAAATGTGTCAGGAGTTATCAGGCTGATAACAGAGGAACAGTTCAGGAACGAACTCTTTGAAGAGAGATAAGAAAATACTGCAGATATATGTGCCCAGCTCAAATTTCATGAATTAGGTTTACATCCACTTTAAGTAAGCAGTATCTATCTATCTATCTATCTATCTATCTATCTATCTATCTATCTATCTATCTATCTATCTATCTATCTATCTATCTATCTATCTATCTATCTATATATATCTCCCCCCTACCTGGAAGTGTCATATTACACACACACACACACATATATATATATTATAAATACACAGCCAGAGATTGTCAGTCTCTCTCTCTCTCTCTCTCTCTCATTTTATTTTATTTTTTTAAGCAGAGACCCTAGAGAATAAAAAGGCAGTCGTTGCAATTGTTTGTCACACAGTATTAGGTAGATTCAGGTACATTGGAATAACTTTAGGGCGGCGTAGCGTAGTCTGTTTAGGCTACACCGCCGTAAATTAGCTAGGCTAGTAGTGATTTTCAATCTACTTACCTGCTAATTTACGGCGGCGTAGCCTCAAACGAGCGGGCGTAAGGGCGCCTAATTAAAATGACTTGGAGGGGGGCGTGTTTCATGGCAATGAGGCTTGACCTCACGTTTTTGACGTTTTTTTTTTCACTGCGCATGCGCCGGGCGACTACATTTCCCAGTGCGCATTGCGGATAAGTACGCCGTACGGGCCTATTGATTTCGACGTGGACGTAAACGACGTAAATCCCGATTCGCGGACGACTTACGCAAACGACGTAAAAATTTCGAATTTCGCAGCGGGAACGGCGGCCATACTTAACATTACTATTCCACTAGAGCCTAGCTCTAACTTTTGGCGGCCTATCTCTTACGTAAACGGCGTAAAAGTACTGCGTCGGCCTGGCGTTCGTTCGTGAATCGGCGTATCCCCTCATTTACATAATCTACGCCGGCCGCAATGGAAGCGCCATCTAGCGGCCATCAGCAACATTGCAATCTAACATAGGACGTCGTATCTTAGATATGTTTAAGTGTATCTCTGTTAGAGAATACACTTAAACATAGGTCGGTGCAGATTCAGATTCCCTCCCAGTGTAATTTATACAGTGATCAGTGTATTTTTTTTTAGCACTGATCATATTGGTGTCACTGTTCCCCAAAAAATGTCACTTAAGGTCAGATTTGTCCGTCGCAATGTTGTAGTTCTGCTAAAAAACACTTTTTTTTTTTAAGTGCATAAATCTATCCCGTAGTTTGTAGGACACTATGGCCTAGATTCACGTAGGGCGGCTTTACGTTGTGCGGGCGTAGCGTATCTTATTTACGATATGCCGCCGCTACTTAGAGAGGCAAGTGCTTTATTCACAAAGCACTTGCGTCCTAAGTTACGGCGTAGCATAAATCGGCCGGCGTAAGCGCGCGTAATTCAAAGTAGGCAGGTCGTGGCATGTTGTATTTAAGCGTGACCCCATGTGGATGCATGGCCGAACGAACGGCGCATGCACGCGCATGCTCAATATCACGTCGTATTTACGCCCAAAGATACGCCGGCTCAATGCCTGTGACGTAAAAGTAACCTACACACAGCCCCATTCACGTACGACTTGCACAAACAACGTAAAAAGATACGCTTGTTCCGACGTCCATACTTTGCATGGGCTGCGCCACCTAGAGACCTGCTTTATCTTTACGCCAGCGTATGTCTTACGTAAACGGCGTAACTAAATGCGACGGGCGCACGTACGTTTGTGAATCGGCGTATCTAGCTCCTTTGCATATTCGACGCAGAAATCAACGGAAGCGCCACCTAGCGGCCATCGGTAAATATGCACCCAAGATACGACGGCGTAGGAGACTTACGCCGCTCGTATCTTGGCCAAATCAATGCGTAACTGATTCTATGAATCAGGCGCATAGATACAACGGCGGCCATTTGGACTTACGACGGCGTATCTGGAGATACGCCGTTGTAATTCTTTGAGAATCTGGGCCTATAACTTTTCAGCAAACCAATCAATATACACTTATTGGGATTTTTTTAACCAAAAATATGTAGAATACATATTCGCCTAAATTGATGATTGTGACGGTATCGGTATGATATCCCCGTCAACGTTCCCTTCTTCCCATAACGAAAATCACCCCAATATTCCACGAGGAGGGATATCCCTGGAATCGCCCAGAAAGCCACACATGAGACCAGCTTACTGCTTGAACAACACAGAGTTTTAATCGTAAGAAACCAGAGCTTATATGTGGTTACAACTGTTACAATGACAAATCTCCGCCCCCCCTCACACAGTGGGGGGTCTTCAATACAGCTCCTTTGAAATAAAGATATTTCTTTGAACTACTCAGTATCTAGCCGGTTCGGCACCGCATATAGAGAGATAATTATCACAAGGAAGCAATCAGCATAATTAACATGAGCCACTTATCTAATCACAGTAACCAGTAAACACAGGGCTAGAACAATTAACATTTGAAACAGGGCTAGCTGCAGAAGAGTCACAATGATGAAATTCGTTTTTTTTCCTTTTATTTTTTTTATATGTATTATAGCAAAAAATAAAAGGTGATCAAATACCACCAAAAAGAAAGTCCTGTTTGTGTAGAAAAATGGACATCAGTTTTATTTGGGTACAACGTCGCACGTGCAATTGTCACTTAAAGTAACACAGTGCCGAATTGCAAAAAATAGCCTGGTCATTAAGGGGGTAAATTCTTCCAGGGCTGAAGTGGTTAAAATTGCGCATGCTTGTGAAATGGCGCCAAATGGCAGTACTTAAAAATCTCCATAGGCGACACTTTAAAAGTGTTTACAGGTTACCAGTTTAGAGGTACAGAGAAGATCTAATATTAGAATTATTGCTCTAACTATAACATTCGCAACGATAGATCATATATGCTGTCGCGATCTACGTATGTGTTCGTTTCTGCGTGCGAGCACGAGGGGGCAGGGGCGCTTTAAATTTTTTCTTTGCTATTATTCATTAAAAAAAAAATAAAAAATCTCTTTTACACTGTCCTTTTTTTATTTATTTTATCACTTTTATTCCTATCACAAGAAATGTAAACATCCCCTGTGATAGAAATAAAACATGACAGGTCCTCTTTATGGAGACTTCTGGGTTCTATAAGACCCTATCGATCTCCGTTTTCCAGGAAGAAAATAGGGCAGTGTTTACATCTGCCAGAGCCGGATGACGTCGCTTCCAGCCTCCCAGGATCATAGAGATGGCCAGGGACCATCTGGTCTTCGGCCAGCTCTGTGGTAACCCGGCACCACTGCCAGATCGGATCCCAGGCTCTCCGGTCACATGGGAGAGTCAAGAGAGGTGATGATGGGTGGCCAGAGGGAATGTCCCCTCCCGCTGCCTGTAAAAGCAATCCAACGGCTAATCTGCTGCTAGGATGGCTTTTACATTTGAGCGAATCGCCGGCTGAAAAATATATCTGGATGATGCTTGTAGCTGCAGGACTCATCCAGATATCTCCACTTCAAGCTCAGGACGTCATATGACCAGGAAGTGGGTAATGGTTAAAGCAGTATAAAAAATGCAGGTTTTTTTCTCTTCTAAGTGGGTCCCAAGTAAAGGGGGGGGGGTGTCCAATCTTTTGACCTTCCTGGGCCACATTGGAAAAAAGAGGAATTGTCTTGGGCCACACATAAAATACACTAACAATAAGGATGAGCAGAAAAAGTCGGGCAGGTGCCGATTAAAAAATCACTAATATAGATAATGTACCTATAATACAACTTTATTTGTAATATTTTTTATTGTAAAAGAGGGCAACATAAAACTAGTGCGATATTTGATGCTGTTTTTGATAATCCATCAATATCTGGTTGGATGGATAGAGTAGCAATTCTCAATGAATTCTCAAGGTGCTCATCAGATATTTGGGTTCTAATTTTTCCCTTTGTGTGCTTCATCCTTGAAAATAGTTGCTCACAAATATGGGTGTTGCCGAAAACTGATGACATGAATAAGGCGTGATTGCTAAGAGTGGGAGATTTTTTCTTTGGACAGATAAAACATCTAAATCTCCAGTAATGAGACGCTGTCCAATTTTTCTTAAGATATTTACGTAGGCTTCCAATTTTGTGTTGGGCCACATTCATAGTTGTCTTGGGCCGGATACAGCGCACCTTTTATGTGGTTTAGGAAGGGGCAAAAAGGCAGTCAAATTATATTCTTTAACCACTTGCTTACTGGGCACTTAAACCCCCTTCCTGCCCAGGCCAATTTTCAGCTTTCAGCACTGATGCACTTTAGGCCTTGTACACACGGCCAGACATGTCCGATGAAAACGGTCCGCGGACCGTTTTCATCGGACATGTCTGCTGGGTGAATTTGGTCTGATGTGTGTACACACCATCAGACCAAATTCCCCGCGGACAGAATACGCGGTGACGACGCAGTGATGTGGCGGCGACGTGCGCGAACCCGGAAGTTCAATGCTTCCACGCATGCGTCGAATCACTTCGACGCCATGCGCGGGTTCTCGGGCCAGCGGACATGTCCGATGAGTCGTACTGACCATTGGACATGTCCGACGGACAGGCTTCCAACGGACAAGTTTCTTAGCATGCTAAAATACTTTTGTCCGCTGGAAACCTGTCCGCTAGGCCGGAAAACTGTCCGGTAGGCCCTACACACGGTCTGACATGTCCGCGGAAACTGGTCCGACGGACCAGTTTCAGCGGACATGTTCGGTTGTGTGTACAAGGCCTTAAATGACAATTGCGCGGTCATACAACATTGTACCCATATGAAGTTTTTATCATTTTATTTTTCACACAAATAGAGCTTTCTTTTAGTGGTATTTAATCACCACTGGGTTTTTTATTTTTTGCTAAACAAACAAAAAAAGACAGAAAATTTAGAAAAAACAAAACCGTTTACGTAGCTTGTTATAACATTTTGCAAACAGGAAAAATTGATTTGCGCTCATGAGGCTGCACTGATGAGGCGGCAATGGTGGGCACTTATGGATGGCACTGAAGGGCACTAATAGGTGGCACTTATAGGCAGCACTGATGATTAATTGGGCACTGGTAGGTGGTACTGATGGGCACCGATGAGGCGGCACTGGTGGGCACTAATGGGTGACACTAATGAATGGCACTGATAGGCAGCCCTAATTATTGGGTACTGATTGACAGCACTGGTAGGTGGCACTGGTAGGTGGCACTGGTGGGCACAGATGAGGCGACAGTGGCTCTCCCTGTTCGGGACCAATTTCCATCTGACAGAAGCCAGTGATTGGCTTTTGTTTTTTCTCCTCACACTATGGGATAGTAAAACATATCCAGGCACAAAGATGTAAATTATATAGAAAAACTTTTCAGCCGTCTAGTGCCTGATAGGTCATGGCAACCTAGATGAATCCCCTATTCCACCAATGTCTACTCACTGGAACCTAAGGGGTTAGTCCTCTGCACTGTGTAAAAATGTTGTTTGATCCTCCCCTTCTTTTACTGTTCCCAATCCATCTCCTGACATTACAGAGCCTTGGGGGCACTCTGCACATGCTCAGTTTGGTGTGTGTTGCTGGAAAGTTTTTTTCTTTTGTTTTCCTTCTTGGGAGGGTGCATGTGATTTGGCACAGGGCCAATCAGCACTGCCCAGACAGAGGGTCAGGGGTTCTGCTACCTCATAGGACAGTCAGAGGAGAATGAAAACTCCTTCTGCATGCTTTAAAGTGGGAGTAAACTCCCATGTATGATTTTTACCTATAGGTAAAAATCACCCCCCCCCCATTTAACTATCGGTAGTGTAAATATGTCCTAAATATGCACAGTTTAGGAGATATTTACTTTAGATGCATCCGGTGACCCCACATTTGCTCAGAAGGAGCTGTTCCTTCAGAGCTGTGCCTTAAACAGTGACAGCGATGACATTGCCGGCTCGACCATTCATATCGCCGAAGCCCATGAATCCAGAAAGAAGACGGGTGAAAATGGAAGTGCCTTCAGTGCTGGTGTTCTGTAAAATATCTTCAACCCATCAGAAACTCCAACCACTTCACATTCGGTTTATTTAAAACCTTAGAAATCTGAGATTTTGATGAATTGGTGGTTGGACACAACACCGACATCCGAATAGTGTCCGGTACAGGAAGATTGAGCTTTTTTGACAGCACATCGGCTAACGAGGACAAAGTTGTCGCCGCCTCGGAGGCGGCCATTTTGTTGGCTAGTATCGGAGCGGAGAAGGAATCTCTGCTCATAATATCCTGCACCGGACTCCATTCAGTTGCCAGTTTTGTGTCCAACCACCAATTCGTCAAAAAAACTCCAATTACTGCTGGTTTTAAATAAACCGGAAGTTAAGCGTTTGGAGTTTCTGATGGGTTGGAGAACTTGACAGAACAGTGGCAGCGCCCCGTCGAAGGGATTTGTTTTCAGGGAAGTTTGTGATAATGTGCTAGTATGCAATTCATTTTTTTATTCAATTTTTTTTTTAATGCGGGTTTCTACAGCTTTAGCCAGACACAGATAGAAATCACAAGACTGCTATATATTGCCGATGAGAAAAGGTGTTTATCAGTTTTATATTTACTAAAATTGAATTTCCATGTTCTGTGTACTGTGGGAGACCAGATATAGTGAATGCAGGGTCCTGGGTTTAGTAACACTTTAAAGCAGGGGTTCACCCTAAAAACTATTTTCTAACATTACATCCAGGATGCTAACAACATTTACAGTATGCAGGTCTTTTTTTTTTTTTTTTTATCGCCGTACATACCGTTATATTGAGATTTTCTCCCCGGCTTCCGGGTTCTGATTCCCGTGGGAGTTCCTATCCCTGGGTTAGATGATTGACGTCTGGTGAAACAGTTGGAGCTGCGAGTCGGCGCTATACAGCGCCTGCCGTGGAGAGCTGGCTGCGCAGGCGCCGTATAGCGCCGACTCGCAGCTCGGCTATTTACGGAAATCTGGTGACGCGCCTTGTGCGACATGGGAACTGTTTCACCAGATGTCAATCATCTAACCCAGGGATAGGAATGCCCAGTCCCGCAGCAATCAGAACCCGGAAGGCGGCGGAGAAAATCACAATATAACGGTATGTACAGCGATAAAAAAAAAAAAGACCTGCATACTGTAAATGTTGCTAGTATCCTGGATGTAATGTTAGAATATTTTTTTAGGGTGAACCCCCGCTTTACGGTTGCCCTGTCTGTATATATCTATTAGTGTAATGAATATTGTACACAGGCCAGGCAGTATGTGTCCAGTAAAGGTCAAGGCCAAGAAGTCGCATGTATTACAATCCCGCCTGTCATACAGTAATGCGTACAGTAAGCACAGCGTTTCATTTGAAATGACCCCCACACTTAGAAGCCCCGGCGCTATATGTTATGCATTGTAGCACCAAACTCAGTCACTTTTTTTTTTTTAAGGAAATTAAAAGCCATAAATTCTGTTTAGTGTTGGCTATGCATGGCTGTCACGGAGAGCTATAATGCCCCCTAAAACCTTGGGTTGCTTTTCACCTTTCATAAATTCCTAGGGAGATTCTATACAAAAAATAATTTTCAGCTCCGTGGCTCATTGTTATTCAAACTTGATTGATCGTCGTCATTTACCCAGCGAAGAAGTTAAGTGCTCCTGTCATTTCGGAGAGTATAATTGGGACGTTTCACAGGTCACTGATAGTGGCAGGGTTTCCCTTTTGATTAGTGTTAGACTGATAACAAAAATTACAGTTTCCAGTGATGGATGGGGCTCATAGTGTCTAAACGCAGCGCTCGAGCATTGTACCTAAACAAAATGAATTTGCATCTGATTATGTGCTTAAAGAGTAGAAGCTGGAAACCCGTGCTTCTTATTATTAAAGGGAGAGGAAGACCGGAGAGAGGGATGTTGTCCTTATCAATACAAAGGTTTTCTTTGGTATCAGTTTCCTCCCATTTATCACCTACTTCTTTTTAAAGAGCACCTGTGCTTATGTCATGAACTTAAAGCTGAGGAGCAGGAGGTGAAGAACTGGATTTGGTTTTCCAGTGATAAAGCTTTTATTGTATTTTGAAGGTGCCTAAATAGCCTGTGCAATCAAGGGGCCCATGAAAAACTGTGGAGCATTTAAATAATTCTGTTTTACATAGTTACATAGTTAGTCAGGTTGAAAAAAGACACAAGTCCATCTAGTTTAACCGTAAAAATAAAAATATATCATACAATCCCCTAAGCCGGGTACACACGACCATTTTTAATGTCCTAGAAAAAACAAAGTTTTTTTCGATGTGATTCTTGTCAAGCCTGCCTTGCATTCACACGGCCATGAAAAAAAACATGCTCGAGCAAAGCGCGGTGACGTACAACACGTACGACGGCGCAATAAAGGGGAAGTTCCATTCGTGCGACATGGCTCCCAAACAAAATTGGCGTCCTTTTTGTCCCACCAATAGAGCTTTCTTTTGGTGGTATTTGATCACCTGCGGTTTTTATTTTTTGCTCTATAAACAAAAATAGAGCGACAATTTTTGAAAAAAAATGCAGTATTTTTAACTTTTTTCTATAATAAATATCCCCCAAAAATATATAAAACATATTTGTTTTCCTCAGTTTAGGCCGATACGTATTCTTCTACCTATTTTTGGTAAAAAGAATCACAATAAGCGTTTATCAAAAGGTTTGCACAAAATTTATAGCGTTTACAAAAAAGGGGATAGTTTTATTGCATTTTTATTAATTTTTTTTTTTTTACTACTAATGGTGGCGATCAGCGATTTTTTTTTCGTGACTGCGATATTATGGCGGACACTTCGGACAATTTTGACACATTTTTGGGACCATTTTCACAGCTAAAAATGCATTGTTTACTGTGAAAATGACAATTGCAGTTTGGGAGTTACCCACAAGGGGGCGCTGAAGGGGTTATGTGTGACCTCATTTGTGTTTCTAACTGTAGGGGGTGTGGCTGTAGGTGTGACGTCATCAATTGTGTTTCCCTATAAAAGGGAACACACGATCGATGACAGCGCCCCAGTGAAGAATGGGGAAGCTGTGTTTACACACAGCTCTCCCCGTTCTTCAGCTCCGGGGGCCAGTCGCGGGACTCCATCGGCAATCGGGTCCGCGAGTCCCGCAGTCACGGAGCTTCGGACCGGGTTGCGTGCACGCGCCTGACCCCACGGCTGGGCTTAAAGAGCCATGTATGTGGATGTGCCCAGCCGTGCCATTCTGCCGACGTATATCGGCGTGAAGGGGTCCTTAAGTGGTTAAAGTAATCTACTGAGCTGGCCAGAACCACCTCTGGAGGGAGTCTATTCCACATTTTCACAGCTCTTATGCCGCATACACACGATCGGAAAATCCGGAACTTCGGCTCAAACTTGTCTCGCATACAAACGGTCGCACCAAATTCCAGCTGTCAAGAACGTGGTGATGTACAACACTACAACGAGCTGAGAAAAATTAAGTTCAATGATTCCGAGCATGCGTCAAATTGCTTCAGAGCATGCTTGTTTTTTTGCGCGTTGGAATTGCATACAAACGATCGGAATTTCCTCCAAGAACTTTTCTTGTTGGAAAAATTGAGAACCAGCTCTCAAATATTTCTTGGCGGAAATTCCGACAGAAACATTTTGATGGAGCCTACACATGGTTGGAATTTCCGATCAAAAGCTCACATCGGACTTTTCCTGTTGGAATTTCCGATCGTGTGCATGCGGCATTACTGTGAAGAAACCTTTCCGTATTTGGAGATGAAATCTCTTTTCCTCTAGACGTAAAGAGTGCCCCCTTGTCCTCTGTGTTGACCGTGGACACGCTTCCTCAGTCAAACACAAACACATTAAGCTCTTTCCACAGGCAGAACACCGCTGCACATGCATGGGAATTGGCCTTGTTCACATGTACTTAAGCGTACACCTGTATGAGGGCCATGTTTGCCCACATGGGATGCACAGGTATTCCAGTTCATGTCAGTTGGAAGGCAGCAGATGCATGCATGGACACCGCTGCTGCTCCCAATTTGACATCCTGTGGGTACATGTGTCCTTGAACTCACGCAGTCTGCATTCCTGGGACACGCACCCACTCGGATGTCAGACGCTGTGTCTGTGCAGCCTCTGACATCCGTATGGGTGTGGGTACGTGTCCCTGAATGCAGACTGTGAAGTACAAATTGACCTAAATGCGACTGCTTGCACACAGATGCAGAGGAACACCTGTGCCCCTTACACAGGTGTACGCTTAAGTACTCCCATGTAGACAAGGCCAAACGAAGAAATGCAGTTGCTCCAATTATGATGGGGGCGAGTGTCCAATGGCTAATGCATCCTAAGCCAGACTTGTAGGGGGCTTGCATTTACATTATTCAACATTTTAAGTAGCTGCGTTGATTGCATAGACCGTCATATTTACAGGGTAGCCTTTTTGAACTTGACTGTCTCTCGACTGTGGATTAGCTCAGCAACACTGTGCATGCATGGGGATTTAAACAAAGACGAATGCTCATTCAGTGATGCTGAGGGCTGAGGGCAAAGGTCCAATGGCTATGGCATCCTACACACAGGACAGGGCACATATAGCTATGTACATTTTTCAGCCATGTTTTTAGGGGGGGCGCAAATGGTCTAAAGCAGGGATCTCAAACTGGCAGCCCTCCAGCTGTTGCCAAACTACAAGTCCCATCGTGCCTCTGCCTGTGGGAGTCATGTTTGTAACTGTGAGCTTTGCAATGCCTCATGGGACTTGTAATTTCACAACAGCTGGAGGGCCGCCAATTTGAGACCCCTGGTCTAAAGGTGATTGTAAAAGCACAAGGTTTTGTATCTGCATGCATTCTATGCATGTAGGTAAAAAACCTTCTGTGAGCAGAAGTCCCCTTAGCCCCTCCTAATACTTACCTGAGCCCCCTCTTGATCCAGCGATGTCCACGAGAGCCTTGCCTCTACGTGGAAACTCGCACCCGTGATTGGCTTTTGGCAGCAGTGGGAGCCATTGGCTCCCTCTGCTGTCAATCACAGCCAGTGAGCCAATCGGGAGACGGAAGGGGCAGGGCTGAGCCATGGCTCTGTGTGTAAATGGACACACACGGCTGCAACTCGAGTTGCCCCCACATGGATCAAATTCATGTTTAGGGTGATTGTTTAGGGTGATTGCGGCAAATGCTTTTGGAGTACTAACAGTTGAAAATGAAGGTGAAGGTATACTGGGCAGGAGTCACAATCGACTTAAATATGGATTTGCTCCAAGGCTACAAACTGCTTTCCAGATTTTTCACCATGGATCAGTATAGGAGTACTTTCCAGATTTTTCACCATGGATCAGTATAGGAGTACTTTCCAGATTTTTCACCATGGATCAGTATAGGAGTACTTTCCAGATTTTTCACCATGGATCAGTATAGGAGTACTTTCCAGATTTTTCACCATGGATCAGTATAGGAGTACTTTCCAGATTTTTCACCATGGATCAGTATAGGAGTACTTTCCAGATTTTTCACCATGGATCAGTATAGGAGTACTTTCCAGATTTTTCACCATGGATCAGTATAGGAGTACTTTCCAGATTTTTCACCATGGATCAGTATAGGAGTACTTTCCAGATTTTTCACCATGGATCAGTATAGGAGTACTTTCCAGATTTTTCACCATGGATCAGTATAGGAGTACTTTCCAGATTTTTCACCATGGATCAGTATAGGAGTACTTTCCAGATTTTTCACCATGGATCAGTATAGGAGTACTTTCCAGATTTTTCACCATGGATCAGTATAGGAGTACTTTCCAGATTTTTCACCATGGATCAGTATAGGAGTACTTTCCAGATTTTTTACCATGGATCAGTATAGGAGTACTGTCCAGATTTTTTACCATGGATCAGTATAGGAGTACTTTCCAGATTTTTCACCATGGAATGCTGAATTAAAAAGACCAGGATAAGAATCCTTACAGATCCAGAGTCCTGCCTACAATCATAGTCGCCAATACGAGATCACATATCATATTGGCATGGAATGTGTCCTTAAGATTGTACCATGACGGTATAACATAGAAACCCTCATTCGAACTTTACCAGTTGAAAATAAGGGGAGAGGGAAGTTCTCCTATTGGTGCCTGTGATGGTAGGTAGGGGGACTCTGGCTCTGTAAGAACTTCTTTCCCGGTCTTTTATTTTCAAATATTTTATTTATTGAAAACCGGAAAAGACAGAACCAAGTCAATACATCCGTAATGTGTAGACATTAATATAGCCAATTATATAACATGTCCAACTAGTTAACCAGTGCCTGAGATACAAGGACCTCAGGGAGGCATCAACAAAAGATATATCAGACATTTATTCTGTACTTCTTCACAAAGCTGCCCACTCCTTTTTTTCCGTTTTCATAAAAACAGAGAAACAGAGAATTAAAGAGAAATTGGAAAAGACTAGACTAGAAAAAAAAAGGGGGGGGGGGGTTAAGTTTTAGGATGATGGTGGTTCATGCCAACCAAGATAGTCAATAAATGCTACCTGTCAGATAAGTTATGATCCGAAAAGGGCTGCAACCTCTTCAGAATGGACAAACATATTCCATAGCCCCCCTTGGAGTATTTTTCATCTGGTCTTTTTTTTTATCCAGCAACCCCGCTGATAGGCCCGCCCCCTCCTCCTTTTCTAAACAGGAGGCTATGTCTCCTGGGGTATGTGATGTGCGTATCCCCGGGAGTCCCAGTGGCAATGTGCACATCATGGACTAAGGTTACTGACTTGGCATTGGAAGGTGGGGCCGGACATTTTTCCCTTAAAAAAAAAAAATATCACAGCACAATAATGAAAAAGGGTGGGGTGGAGTGGAGTGGAGTGGAGTGGAGTGGAGTGGAGTGGGAGGGAAGTAGCACTCACACAGTCAAAGTGGATGTAAACCCACTCTCATCGTTTCTAAGCTACTGCCATCTATAAGGATAGACCTGTCTCCTGCATGTATCCTTACCTGAAAAATTACTGAAAAACTGCATATTCTGTGGGTGGAGTCGTGATGTCAGTAGACTCCCTGCCCTCCTCTACACTCCCCTTTTTCCTATGTATTCCTTACACTAAATTCTGCTATGATCACTAACATCCAGTCAAAATCCATAAAAGTAACCACATGACTTCAGAAAAGGAGTGGTGGTGGGAATTTAAAAATAATGCCTGTCTCCAGGCTAGTACATGAGATATGTAAATAACCTGTCACTCGCAGCAAGGGGGCGGAACGGACTACGGTTTTTCTCTGTAAGTCCGTTTTATTTCATTGAACAATAACAGAGGATTGCTCAGAGCTGGATTAACTCTGTGTGGCAAGACTGGGCACAGATGATAGGAAATCTTATACTGTACATTGTGACATCAAAAATAAAAAAAATCGGGTTTGCATCCACTTTAAGTCCCAGTGGTGACACTTTTTTTTTTACTAACACTTAATATGGCTACACTCACATTAAGCTTGATGGGAGATACTGCATATAGCCACACAAAGGATCAAAGGATTATGTACCATAATATGGAAGAGATGTCACACATGGTTCCTAAGTTTTTAAAAAGTTCCCATGTGCATAGTGCTATGGGGACACCATGAACATTATTATTATTATTATTATTTTGTTCTTAAAGCTAAATAGCTTCCTTTACCTTACTGCAGTCCTGGTTTTATGTCCTCATTGTTCGTTTTTGCTTTGATGTTGCTGTAATTCCTCTCTGTTCTGGACACTTCCTGGTTGTCTGTTTCCTGATAAACACAGTACTGGGAGATTTCTCACTGTGGTCACTAATCTAGGAGGTGTGATTACTGTGTGACTAAAACCCCTCAGCACCAATCCAGTTTCGTTTTACAAACCATCACTGCCCTGTATTGGCTCTCTGGCTCTGTACATCAAAGAACCAGGAAACAACAGCCATAACAAAACTAAACTGTAGGTACATTATACGATTGATTTTTATCTGTTTTTAATCATTTTTAAAAGGAATCAGTTAACTATTATGTCTCTATACCCTGTAAACAGTAATTTCAGCGAAACATTTTTTTTTCCTTTAGTGACCCTTTAAGGTTATGTTCTGTGGTTAATTTTTTTGCAAATGGCACCTGGCATAGTTCTGTCTTTAACGTTCCACTTATGTTCTTCTATTATAGGTAGGAGCCAGTGAGGATGAGGATGAAGATGATTTTGAAGAGGTCCCAGAGAAGGAAGGTTACGAACCTCACATTCCAGACCACCTTCGCGCAGAGTACGGTGAGTTTGCCCAGCTGCGAGAAGCTTTATCCCAGCATGTTACTGCAGCAGTAAAGTAAATAAACAGCCATTATGAAGTAATAAAAGGATCACTAGTGTGCGTAATCTCTCAGACTGCTGCAAGGAAGTCATTACAGAGATAGGAAAGGCGCGATTGGCCGCAGATAAACAAATACTTTGTAGGGGAAGAGGCGGCCGAGACTGCGGGCTTATTTCATTCAGTCATGTAGCCGTGTAGTTTAAAGCCTGCCGCTGTTATGTGCACTACAAAGGAATATTTATAAAAGGATATTTATTTCCCGGGGAAGAAAAATATACCGCTTCACACGCCTCTCTTGTAAATGGCTTTTCCTGGCGCGCTCGAATTACAGTAAATCTGTTTAATTAAATCCCATTATAAGGAGTGATATGACACCTCCTGGCATTGTACAATTATACTCTCTCGGAGGTTTCTCCGGGTATATAAAACTGAGCCATGCGAGGAGCCGCGCTGTGTGCTTTATAAAGGCACGCACATTAGCTTTTTTCGCTACCGGTATGCGAGTAATGAGATCACAAAATATTTTAATATTAAGGCAAAGACTAAGGTAAACTCTACATAAATAGCCCCGCTCTTATTATTTTAATGTACCAGAAATAAAATCTACTGTTAAACAGAGATGGCGGTTAGTGAATGTGGTAACATGTATATAGCGTAAAAGTCAAGGTGTGTTTTTTTTATTTTTATGTTTTTTTAAATAGATGAGGTTATAAGCCTTTTTCCTTATCTTCTATGTAATAAGGTTATATGTAAGGCATTAAGGTGTAGGTTTTTTTTTTTAAAGAAGTTTCTAAGCACAAAAACAAAAATGTAATACATTGCAGCTTACCAGTCATTAGATGTGGTGGCTGTATCCCTTTTTATTTTTTTCCAGGCTTTTTTCCTTTTATTTACACCTGGTGATCCTGCCAGTAACACGCTTCTTGTATTTACTAGCCTAGCTCTTCTGTAGTAGGGCAACAGAAACTAGATAGGACTACAGAACCCTGCCCCACTCTTATTGTCCTTAGTGGAAGGTGGTTTCTGTAGTTCCCCAGAAAACAATATGTATGTATATGTATATATGTGTGTGTATATATGTGTGTGTATATATATATATATATATATAGTTAGTTGGTAAAGTTGAATAAAGACACTAGTCCATGCAGTTCAACCTGTGTACTTGGTGTATGTGTGTTCATGTCAATAATCATTTCCCATATCCCTGTACATAAGCAAGAGTTTTTTTAAACAATAAATACTTCCTGCTGCCACCACCAATTGTGAAAGTGAATTCCACATCCTTAGTGCCCAAACAGTTAAAAAAAAAACTACTTTCCTTATGACAGCAAATAAAAGTGATAAAAAATAAAATAAAGCAACAGTGTAAAAAGTAAATATATGTGTGTATGTATGTGTTTGTGTGTGTGATATATATATATATAATATATAGCTTCAAAGGTAGGGTAAACCGCACACAGCAATCTTCTAGTGAAAGCAATCAGTGTGTGTGTGTATGTATGTATGTATGTGTGTGTGTGTGTGTGTGTGTGTGTGTGTGTATGTGTATATATAGATAGATAGATAGATAGATAGAGATATATATATATAAAAACGAAAGGGTGAGGTGCACGTCAGTCACAGCTGGTAGGGCTAGCAATCAAGCCTTCCCACTGGCTTCGATATAGAGAAAATTGCAATGGGATTGCTGCACAAAAATTATTTTATTTTGAAGAAATTCGTCAAAAAGACATCAAAAACATCATCTGTGTAATCAGGCAATCATGATATTATAACAGTTTCGGGCTATTCTATAATATCATGATTGCCTGATTATACTGTACAGATGATGATCTTGATGTCTTTTTGACGAATTAAAAAAATTTTTGAGCAGAAATCCCATTGCAAAATATAGCCTGATATACGGTTTGCGTGCGTTCAGGACCAAATAATATGTTCGCCTTTTTTTTTGCATTTACATTTTAAAAAGTGTATTTAAAAAAAAAAAAGCTTCTGAAAAAAAACTGTGCAAATACCTTGCGACATAAAAAATTGTAAAATGTATTCTCTAGGGCCTTTGCTTTAAAAAAAATATATAATGTTTGGGGGTTTTAACTTATTTTCTAGCAAAAAAAAAAGATTTCACATGGAAACAAAAAATGACAGAAAATGCCTGGTATTTAAGTGGAGCTCCACCCAAAAGGGAAAATTCTGCTTTAAGTGCTTCTCCCCCCCTCCTCACCATTTTTGGCACGTCATTTTTTTTGGGGGGGCGTGTACAACGTTTTGACAGGTACCTGCTTCCACTTCTGCTCAGATCGCCTCTCCCCCTTGGTCCGACACATCACAGATCGATTGCCAGACCATTCAGGACACGCAGTGTGACTCGCGCAGGCGCAGTGCACACCCGGCTGTAAAGCCGCAAGCTGTCACAGCAGGGTGCCCACAATTGAAACGCCGGCAAGAAAAGAGGGAGACAAGCAATGGCTCAGGATCCTCGGACAGAACAGAAGAGGGTTTTTTTTTTTTTCTCCTGTGTTTCTGCAAAGCAGGGAATAAATTCCATCTCTTCTCCTAGTTCCGCTATAATTTGCTGATTGCAGCCATTACTAGTAAGAAAAAAAAAAAATCAATACACACTTATTGGGATTTTTTTTGTTTTTTGTACCAAATATATCTAGCAGAATACATCTTGGCCTAAATTGATAAAGAAATTCGATTTTTTTTTTTATTTTATTGGATGTGATGTATTGCCAGAAAGGTGTTTATATATATATATATATATATATATATATATATATATATATATATATATATATATATATATATATATATATATAATATTTGGGGGGGGAAAAAAAACCGCTGCATGACCGAACAATTGTCAGTTAAAATAATGCAATGCCGTATAGCAAAAAATGGCCTGGTCATGAGAGAGGTAAATCTTCCTGGGGGCCAAGTGATTAAAGAGCAAAAAGCAAGTTTTATTTATAACCCTTTAGTAATGGTTTTATTTCAGGGAAATTTTTCTAATAATCTGACTTTTTGTTTTCTTTTAGACCCATGACCACATGACAACATTAAAGTAGTTGTAAACCCCAAAACAGGAACCAAATATCTTTTCAATATTTTTTTTTCTTTCTGTAGCCCTTGTTTCTCCAAACACAACTTTGTATTATAGAAATTGCCTGTTGATCCCACCAGTCACTACGTCTCCTTCTTGGTGGCAATGATCTGCACACTCATAGAGCCTGTGCAGCGCTGCCACCACAGTGTGCATGCTCTTCCTCCTGTATCAAGTAAGCCATGCCTATTCTTGTATTGCGTACTGCGTATTGTATTGTGTGGGTGTAATCCTCCTAGCTGCTCATGTCACAGCATCAATGCCTGAAAGGTGGATAAAATGCCTGATGGACAGCTCCACTCGGCTTATAATAGCCTCAGGGGTGGGTTTGAGAAAGGTAAAGTGATGTCACTGGGACATGCATCGTGAATTAGTCCCACCCCTGCTGAGCTAAGAAGAGAAGCAGTTGTGTGACCTACATAAAAAAGATTAACAATAATATTTGTATTTATTATTTGTAAAGCTTTTTCTCTGTAAACGAATCAATGGTTCTTATTCTTAGGCCCCTTTCACGTGTGCGGACCGTATGTCTGCTTTTTCATCCATCCGTTTGCGGATGAAAAAGGGACATACATTGGTCCCTATGTGATTGCGGATGTCAGCGGATAAACATCCTCTGACACCCGTAATCACCCGCCTCCACAAAGATCCGATTTTGCGGACGGAAGAAAACACTATTTTTTTTCTTCCATCTGCGGATCGGATTAACACGGACACACGGTCCGTGTTCATCTGATCCCCCCATAGGGGAGAGCGGAGAAAAGACAGGGCGGTCCCTGCACAGTGTGCGGGGACCGCCCTGTCAGCCGCCGGCTCAGCGGGGATATATGGAGCGATCCCCGCTGAGCTTACGGACACACGGAGGCGGATCATTACTGATCTGCCCCGTGTGAAAGGGCCCTTACAAGGTGAAAAAATATCTGAGGTTTACAAACCTGTAATATATGGAATAGTGTAGGATGCCTGCTTAGTCTAGCCACTTGTTAAAAATCCACATCTGCAAGCCATCATAAATTCCCTTTCAGTCAGTTTCTTTTTAGATTGGATCTGATCAAACTAGTCAATTAACCAGAGGGCAAATTATTGATCACTTTTTTTTGACAACACTGAGATACTTTCTTCATGAATGAGCTATTTCAATCGATCAGAATATGAGTGTTGCACCCTCTAGTTAGTGTACTAGAGAGAGAGGTTTTTTTTTCTCTGTACACAGTAGGAAAACGTTCAGGCTTGGCTGGCAGCCAAGTCTGAAGTGGTGTAGGTGTCACCGGCGCAAAAAAAAAAAAATTGTATTTCAAATATATAAGTGATCTGCTGCAATACTGTATGAACCTTCAGCAGAAGGTTAAAAAATGTGTTGAGAAAAAATGTTACTGCGCTGATCCAAAGATTTTACAATTTCATAAAGTGCTATTAAGCCAACTTAGTGCATAAACAACTCTAAAATGATGTGCAATATCAAGTGCAACGACATTAGTGGTGTACTATGTGGATAAACATGTGTGAGGATATCACATTTAAATGTATGTAACTGCATATAATGTGCAATAAACAAAATGCTAAATAGTGAAAAAACGGCGGATAATTGTCAACATGGAACATCAAAGGGCAATGTGATAGAAATTGTTACCGCTGGTAGTGCTCCTTGTATGGATGAATACCAAAAAAATATTTATCAAAAAAAAAAAAAAATATATATATATATTTTATAAAAATATTAAATTATGACCAAAGTCCCATAAATAACTTGTGCAGACCATACTGAGAAATTCCAATTATAGAACGGTGGACAATATGTCAATTGAACGATAAGTTCCAATGAAGGAGAGAGGAGTTCAATGCTGGTAGTGCTTCTTATACTAAAAAAACAATTAGAGGTGCGGCTGTCTCTTCCACCCGACAAACGCGTGCCACCATCACCAACGGCTAAACTGAACACTCACCAGACCCCGAACAATAAAAGGCCCCAAAATGCTCACCAGCGTTTATGGAATGGCGTGCGTACCTCGCTTCTGTTCCCCTGCGTTTCAACAGATGATTGCGGTGCACTCCCTCTTCGTGTGTATCCAAACAACTTCTACGCGTTTCGCAATACTTGCGTCATCAGGAAAGCTGTGGATACTCCATAGTTTACTGTATTTATACCCTGGCATTCTGTCTGTGATGCAGTTTGTGTTTTCCCATAAACCGGAAGTTTTCCGGCCACCATTTTGGTTACTGGCGCCAGAAACTCCTATTTTGACTATTGGTCCGCCATTTTGACTATTGGCCCCCTTCAGTATTTCCCATTCAGATGTGCATTCCGTCGCCATCTTAGCTAATGGCGCCGGATTCCATAACAGCTACTGGCTACGTGTATCACTCTGTAGCCAGTGCTTTAAATCCCCCTCACTGATCCCTATTTATGTGTACAATCGGCTGCTGTCTATTTTGGGACCGTCCGG